>NC_090930.1:1230004489-1230304489 GCF_040938575.1 Ambystoma mexicanum | reverse complement strand
AGTCACATCAGTGTCAAGCACCAGCAAATGACAAGATGCACACATCAATGATACATGTGGCCCACTTGTCCCATCCACCTTGAGCCATCTCACACCTTGAAAAAATTGAGTATAGGCACGTTATAAATGCCATTCCATATCATATCATGGCCCATCCCGCTAAATCATCACCAATGCAGCAACTACCATAAGCAGCAGTCACATGTTTAACACATCTGTATCACAATCAGCCACAACACCATGTCATACAGCTTGTGTGTGGCACACCAATAAGAGGCAAAACCAGGAGACACTAGTACCCCAACCAACAGCCACTTCACACACCATGTCTGCACACCCCACATGCACCAACACAGCATCCCTGACACATGCATGTGTGCACCATGCCATGGCCACCACCATGTCCATAACTACGCACTTATATCAGTAAGTACTAGCACTTATGTCTATCTGATGAATCTCCACTCATCAGTGATGCCCTGCCTTTCTGACCCACACAGTCATGTCATCTGCCAATGAGGCCCAACAGTTTCCACATCCAGGACCACCAGGCCATGCCGCCGCCGCACAATCATCACCTCCAACGAGGACTCTACTGCCTCCACCAGACAACGAGAGTGGGTAACAACTCCTGCATGCCAGACACACACAAAGCAGGAGGCACCTGCCGCCCAGCCACTACCTGACCAGGAGGCACCTGCCACCCAGCCACCACCCAACCAGGTGGTACCTGCCCCCCAGCCACCATCCCATCAGGTGGTACCTCACCCCAGCCAACAACCGACAAGGAGGCGCCTGCACCTCTTGCACAAGGGGTCCACTTGACAACATTGGGGACGACGGTGGAGTCGAAAGTGTATATAGTGACCATAGCTATGCGGAGGGCCCAATGAGCCCCCAACCCACACAACCACCACCCCTATGCAAAGTCAGGGACATTGAGGGTGTCTGTCGAGGATGGAGGCACGACAGGAATCCATGGCCATAATGGTGCAACAATACCTAAATGAGGCCCAGCTCATGTGGGAGGCAGTTCAGGCCACTTCCAGGAGGTCTGCACGGGCACGACATGTGAGGGAGGATAACAGGGTAATGTCATCCCTGGTGGAGTCAATATCCGTGCCCATGCCACTGGTACCCTCCACAAGTTCGACTACAGGAAGTTCCCTTCCACGCAGCCCAAGGTTTTGGTCTGTGCGGCTGACTCACCCCGCAGAAGGGTGCACCCCTCAGCCTAAAGGGGAATGAAAACAGGACACAGATTGGGTTTGTGTGGGGAGGGGTAGTTTGGCAAGGGGTGTGGGGATAGTTGGGGAGGGGGCATGGGGATATTTGGGGAGGGGTTGTGGGGATAGTTGGGGAGGGGGTGTGGGGATAGTTGGGGAAGGGGTGTGGGGATATTTGGGGAGGGGGTTTAGGGATACTTGGGAGGGGAATGGGGATAGTTGTGGAGGGGTTGTGGGGAGGGATAGTTGAGTGGGATAGTAGAGGGAGTGAAGGCCTTTCACCATTGTACATTTTTTATATCACAATAAATTTGGTGTTGGAAAAGAAATCATGACTGGACATTGATCTTTCAGTGTGAGTTCATTTATTCATGTACAGTGCCCAGTGTGCTCAATGTCCTGTGCTGTGCGTGTAACCACAGCTCAAAAGTAGTGATCTATGAGGTTCCCATGTGTGGCACGTCCATTCCTGCCATTGCAGCGCTGTGCAATAGCCTCCTCATCATCAGTGTTCTCCTCAGCCTCTGGTGGCTGAATGTCCATGTCGGGGGGGAGTGGTACGTTGCGCCTGATTCACATGTTGTGCAACATGGCACATGCAAGCACAATCTTTCCAACTTTTTCAGGGCAGTACATCACTGCTCCGGAGATCTGCTGAGGCAGGGGTACCTGGCCTTCAACAGGCAAAAAGTCTGCTCAATTGTGCAGTGAGTATGTACATGGGCACCGTTGTATGCCTGCTCGTGCATGTTCCGGGTTGCCTGATGGAGGTCATTAACCATGGCATCAGGGGATACCCAGAATCACCTGCACATGAGCAAAAGAAAGTGTACATGTCAATTTCCTGGTCATATCATGTTGGCACAGGCTGTATATTGTTCATTTGAGAAGAATAATGAGTTTAGCTAGCATATGTCCATTTTCGTGTACCAGAAGGGCATTTTGTTTGTATGCATGTGGGGTGTGTGTTGGCCAGTTGCATTCACATGGACCATTCATACACAACATGAGCTTCATCACTTCTTGTACAACTGACACACATGCAACGGATGTATGTCAGCTATGTGTCACAAATGAAATTCTACTATATGTCCATGTACCACGGTACTCTTAGCATTTAAATTATATGCAAGTCGGATTTTGTGGTACTAACGGTATGCAGTCTTCATGACAAATTCTCTATATAGACATGCTTATATGTCGTGACACATATGACAACAACACATATTGATGATATATGTATGTGTCGTGGGGGTTAGTATCTAGAAACGGGTGGGGGAGGTATTTCGGAGTGGGAACCGGTGGGTGGGGGAACCCCTCTAAGAATCAAATATTAGAGAGGATAAATCTTTCAGTGATTTTACATTTTGCAAGTGTCAGTATAAAAGCATTGAATTGAAAACCATCCATAATGAAGACATGTATCTGGTACTAATAGGCAAACTGTACCTGTCACATGTGTGTGCATCAAAAAGATGTTTTGTGGGTGATAGCCTCTGCATTCTGTGGCTGTGCATCATGAGTTGTGTGTTTGCTTGACTGTGTTTTTGCTTCTTGTAATCGTCACAATGGAGTGGTGCATTCTGGTACAGGTAGTTGTTGGGATGTCGATGTACGGAAGAGATGTGGTTATGAATGCACTGCATATTCATCATACATGGAGGAACGGCTGTCAAGGCCTTGGTATTACTGTGTTGCACCTTGACTTACACAACTTGCACAATTCATGCACTCACAATGCTGAGTAGGGTCATGTCCACTTCAATGTTTGCAGTTTACTATTTTGACAATTGTGGGGGAGATTTTATCTTGCTATTATTCTTCATCTACCTTCACCTTTTAATGGCATGTGCAGCCTCTGTGCAACTTCACAGAGGTTTGGTAATTTATTCAGAAGATTGCAGTAAGAGTAATGATGGATTTATGTGTGCAGTGTGCACATCCACTGGTCATGGGTGTCATAGTGGGCCATGATTCAAAACTGCACGGGGCTTAGTAGTTGGACTCACCCAACATCCATGTACGCTGTTCAGCATGTCATGCCATTTACAGAGGCAGCGTGGAGTTTCGCAGCCCGATGAAGTCATGTGTTGAGCCAGGAAATCTTGCACAGCAATGGGTGATCAGGTGGTGGGCATCACACACCATCTGTACGTTCAGTGAATGGGACAGCTTCCTGTTGTGGTACACTGCCTCCAAGGCATGCCTGGCCACAAGCTCCACATGTGTGCAGTCCACCACACCAATAACATTAGGCATGCCTGCAAGGGCATTTAAGGCTATTTTTGTCCTATTCACATCGTCAGCAGTCCAGGGTAAGCTGATGTGGTCTCGTATGTTGCTGAGCAGTGCATCAAGCACCTGGAAGAGCACATAGGAGAAACAGGGTTGGGAGATCCCATGCAGCTGCCCAACTGAGTGCTGGTATGTGCCTGTGGCAAAGATGTGCAGCACAGATACTATCTTCAGCAAGGGGGGATGGCTGTGCAGATATTAATGAGGCTCACCAGGTCATCCTGTATCATGTCCACTATTGTGGTGATGGTGTCCCTGTCTAGCCGGTACAGGGTGTGTAACTGAGCGGCGGTAAGGATGGATGGTGTGGTATTTAAGTGAGGGATGGGTGGCTGCCTGCAGACTGCAACCTGCTTGACATTGGGGATTTTCTGGGCCATGATAGCCCTCCTTCTCCTCAAGCGCCTCCGCTGCATCCTCCGCCTAACTGGCTCTTCAATTAATAGTGCTGCAGGCATGGCCTCCAGCTCCAGTACTGTCACAGCTACTGCCGGCTTTGTACTTTTGGAAGGGGTGTGGGGTGTGGGAGTGGTCCTTTTGTGCTGTGGCACAGCCCATTTGTCCAGCTGTGCTGATTTTGAGCACCATTGGCATGTTTCTACACAGCATAATCCAAAAAACGCCCGGCCATGATGCCAGTGTTTCCGGCATCATTTTCACTTTGTTACTGGCATGTAAATGCCGGTGATTGTGTGTCCGTGCACCTTGAAATGTGCACTTACTTACAACATGCCAGTATCTCAGGCACGGCTTCCACGTGTCTCCGTAGATACCGGCAACAGTGTTGCCGGATGCAGTGGGTCACTTGTGATGCCGTTGTTACTGGCATCGCATCTCAGACTAGGCCGGTACGAAAAAAGGTGCCAGTACAAATATCCAAGCACTGCTATTTCCGGACCAGCATACTTGTAATGAGGCCCATAATGTTATAGTGGAGAGAACAGACATGTAATAATGACAGGGACCACAGTCAATCCCTCACGTCGCCAACGGGAACATGACTGGATCCTACAAACTGGGGGGAGTGGATATACCACAGATCAAGTCCTCGGGGGAACCCGGGTGCGAGTCATCCTCGGCCTGGTTCACATTGCTTCTATAGGGGGCCCAGTAATCCATTGGTCTATTACCTTTGTGAAGTGATGAGACATACATGGACTCCCTCTTCTCACACATATTAATGTAATTACACCATTCCTAATAGGAGAGAGCTCTACATTGACCCCAGGTCATAGCAATCAATAGTCTGGCTACCACTGAGGCTTGCTCTATCAACTTCATCTTGTTCTTTGGGTCCAGGTCTGATAAAGCGAGCAGCCACAGTTGAGGGGCATTTGGATCATGAACCTTCAATATCTCAGACATGGTTTCCTTAATATGATCCCAGAAAGGATGCATTCTAGAGCAGCTCCAGAAAACATGAAAAAAGTCAGCACTGTCGAATTTACACCTAATACATTGGGGATCTAGCTGGGTAAAAGCTATGGAGTCTGGCCGGGGAATAATATATCTGGTGAACACACTTAAAATATATCAGCCAGAGATAGCCCTTTTTGTAGAGATATTGTGGGTTTGAAGGCAGACCTGTTTCCATTGATCTTACAAACGCTCCTTCCCCAGCGCAGTGTTCTATCTACTATTGGAAGTAGTTATCCGAGGTGTCTTCAGAAATTGAATGTTTTTATATAGAGAGGACACAAGATGACACTGTGTGGGAGGGGGTCTGAGTTATTGGAAAACCAGAGAGAGGAGAGGGGCTGATAGGAAGCTAGGCCATTTGGTGCGTAGCACCTCCCTTATTTCAAAATATAGTCAATGTCTAACAGTTGTGCATTCCCCTCTACTCTTCAGGTCATCCCACATGATACATTTCCCCTGCTGTAGAAGATCACTCATCGTGGTAATCCCCAACCTCTCAAAGTGTTGCTGAAAAATGCGTTTGTGTGAAGAGAGGATTGCTTTGGCCCGATATAGGGCCAGGTCGGGGGAAAACCAGCCCATGTACACAGTTTTGCATTGCAGTGTGTTCTGGGCCATCAGGGTATTGGCTACAAGTTGTATCTCAGACTTATCCTCACTAGTAGAGGTGTCCCAGAGTAATCCCTTAACATCATTTGAGTAGGTTGTGACTTTTTCAAGAAGGATATGCGGGAGATCTAGGGACGGGGCACACCACCATACAGAATATTGAATCTGCGCTGCCAAAAAGTAGAACCATAAATCAGGATACTCCAGACCACCTTGACCATATGCCAGTGCCAGGGTATCATAGGATATTCTAGCCTGTCCCCCTGCCCACCCCAAGCGAATCATCAAGCACCTGAGTCAGGACCAAAAAGTGGCTGGGGGCCACAAAGGGACTTTATTGAACACGTATAGGAGTTTGGGGAGAATTACCATTTTGGCCGGGGCCATGCAGGCCACCTGTCAGATGGGAAGGAGGATCCATGCATCAACCATATTTTCCAATTCCTCCAAAGTGTGAGCATAATTGAGTTGAAATAGTGCAGCTGGGGAGGTGGTCACGTGCACACCACTGCAGTGAATACAGTCTGGGCACCACCAGAATTCTTCGTCTACATCTTATCGTACCACACAGGGAGACCAAGGGAGGACTTCAGACTTGGATTAGTTAATCTTGAGGCCGGAAAGAGTACCAAATTGAACTATCTCATCTAGCAAAGGTGTCATTTTGTGGTTAGGATGTTTCACGTACAGCAGCATGTATTCTGCATAAAGTGAGCTGATGGAGGGATGGGAATGAATGTTGACACCTCTATGAGCGTAGAATTCCTTAATGGCACGTGCTAGAGGTTTAATAGCCAATGCAAAAAGAATTGGGGACAGCGGACACCCTTGGCAGGTACCCCCTGTCAGATGTAGACAATTCGACAGCATACGGTTAGTGTATATTTTGGCTATCAGGGCTGAATACAACAATCTGACCCAAATAAGAAATGCTTTGCCAATACCCAATTGGTGCCAAAACCAAATCGCTGGAGAACTTCAAAGAAAAAGGTCCATTCCACCAAATCAAACGCCTTCTCTGCATCAAGTGCGGTGACTACTATTGGGATGACCCGGTCTACATTGTGTATAAGGGAGAATAAATGGTGCAAATTATTCTGAGTAGAGCGGCCAGGGACAAAGCCTGCCTGGTCTTTGTAAGATTTTGGTATTGGTTTTAATCAACGATAGAGAAGTTCTTGTGGATTCCAGGAGAGCCCCGTTCAGTCTGGCCTCTTCGTACATATTGGGGATGGACAAGATAGCATTCAGGAACTCCTCATCAGAGGGGTGTTCGATCAAAGCTGCACTCTGTGCCGGGTGTAACCAGCCCAGAGCCCCCTTGTCTAGGTACCTATAAATTGATTCCCAAGTGGCTCCGTATTGCGATGTACAGAGTCTGTCATCATAGTCTCAGAACTCATTATTAATTTCCCTGTTGTCTTTAGTCGGGGTGCCCTCTGAGTGCTTTATTTCTAATATTGAGTCCAGTTGGTGCTCACACTTAATTGCCCCGGCTAGGGTACGGCTCGGACGGTCTCCCTCGGCGTAGGTGGCGGCCGCAATCGGATCGCCCATGTAACGCTTCTCAATTTCAGCAAGGAGAGTCAGCTAGTCCCTAGAATTACTAAGTCGGATTTGCAAATCCTGGAAATCCTGGAGACCTTGTTGTATTTCTAGAAGCTTTATCTTGTGTTTGAGAGAGGAGATGGAGCTCTGTATGGACGTGAGTACCCACCTTCCTTTGCAACACAACAGCCCCTAAGAAACACTTTAAATGTTTCCAGCACCACTACGGGATCAGATACTGAACCCATGTTTATGTCAAAGAAAGTCAGATTTTTCCTGCCTGATCTCCTCGCGGAAGGCGACATACTTCACGGTGCTGGCCCTGAAGCACCATTGCATATGTCTAAGAGGCTGGGGAGGGCCGCAAATCTCAACCAGCACCAGGGAATGGTCAGAGAGTGAATGGGGGATGATGCAGGCTTCCCTAATATCCCATGCAATGTTCGCTGATACCCAATCCTGGCGGAGCTGCCAAGTATCCCAGAGTAGTAAGAATACTCCCCCGCTATAGAGTTTAAGAGTCTCCAGGAATCATAGAGATCATGATACTCAAGAGATAACCGCCCATTTCGGAGCCATTTTCGGGATGTATGGTGAAAGTGGATCTGTTGAGATTTCGGCAGAGGGCTACATTAAAACTACCACCCTGACTATTTCATAGTCAGGGCATGTGCGCAGGTGGGTCGTGCAACTCTGGAAAAATTCTGGGTATCATTATTCGGGCATATATGTTAATAATTGCAATTCTCTACCACGCAACCTTGCCGGTTAATATCAGAAATCACCCCTCATCATCCCCAATCTTGGCATGAAGCTTAAACTTCAGTGACTAATAGATATATATGACAACTCCACATGAGTAGGTCGAATAGGGCAAACCATAGCTGTGAACCCCCCACCCAGTCAAACCAGGGAGCTTGTATCTCTGTGTCAGGTGCGTCTTCTGCAAGCATAAAATATTAGCCCCATAATTCTTTGAGTAATTCGCAATTAGGCGTGCTTTCTTTGCATTCATGAACCCACGAATGTTCCAGGTCATCACAGCTAATGCCACATGGTGCTCTTGTGTCATTTCAGGTGATATGGAACACTTCCTGAATCGGATCACCTATTCGCTCTGTGCATATATCTTGAGCCTCGGTGTGAAAGAACCCAACTCCCCACTCAGAAGTACAGCTTCTGTAAATGTCCATCATCAAATAGCACTTCGTAATGCCCTTAACTATGAAAATAAACCATCCAAACAAGTTCACATCCCAGTAAACCTCTTTTGCCCCCCACCCACACCAGAAAATATAACTCACCGGCTCCCAGCATCCCTCACCCACCCCACCAATCCCTAAAGAGCGAAAAGACAGAAAAATTGTACAACATAAACAGCAATAGACAATTGAGTGGGGTCGCCGTTAGGCATGGGGGCGTCATGGCGGCTGGGGACACTCCATGCACCTGAGGCATCACATATTTGCTTTGCCGTGGCCCCTCGAAACTAAAAGGGCAAATTATCTGCATTATTTATTAGTACTACTCAAATGCACAGTTGGAAATAGGTTGCAGACAAAGGGAACAGCTAAGTAGGCAGCAGTTGAGGCAAAGTGCTACGGGTCATCCCGAGGGGAGGCCTTTGGGCCCAGAATATCCCTGGCAAATCGTTCCTCAGCCTCAGGAAACATAAAGAAGGTTGTTTTGCCACCCAGCAAAACCCTAAGCTTGGCTGGGAACAACAGAGAGTATTGAATTTATTTCTTCCTAAGGATATTCTTGGCTGTTAGAAAGGTCTTCCTCTGGTCCTGCACTTGTGGGGTGAAATCGGTCTAAAGTCGAATGGTCGTGGAGCCCCAGCGTAGCCCCCCTTCTCCCTGGCCACTCGAAGCAGAAGGTCCCTGTCCCGGTAACTGAAAATACAGGTTATAATTGCCCTCTCCGGGGGAACCAGGGGGTGGTTTGGATGCTAATGAACTGTGCGCTCGTGTAGCGCTCACCTGATTCCCACGGAGGCGCGGGTCTTGGCAGGAAGGTGTCTGTGACTCGAAAAGTGTTGTGCAGGACTCGATTGGCTTCTGGGATCGAACCTCTTCGCACTGTGTGTCGAACTCGAAGGGTGAGGTTTCTGCAGGTGAAAGAATATGGGGGTTAATGGTCTGGGTTGTTGAATGTCCCTCTCTCTCTCTCTCTCTCTCTCTTCCCAGCTTTTCTGTAGAGCCCCCCCAGGTAAACGTGCTCACCTTAGATAGGTGAATGCTGGGCTCTCCATCTGCATCTGGTGCAGGGTGCCGTTGCCAGTTCCTTCACTGGTGAAACATTGGCCTCTTGAATTCAGAGGATGGTTACTGTCGTTATCTGCACGAGCGGTAAGTTTCTGGACACCTTTTGTCTTTATAGTCTTTAAATGCGTGGCGCGTTAATATTGAAAACTCTGTATAATGCTTTTCCCTTATGTATTGCAGGACTCTTGAGATGGAAGATGGAGTGAAGCGCCTGGAAATTCGTAAGTATGGCAAGCGCTCTAAATGTCTCTTTCCTTGCAGCTTAGTTCGTGTTAAAGAGACGCTGGAGTATTCGCAGGCGTTTTATTGCGACGAGCGTGATGGGCGTGAGTAAATACCTGATTAATGTCTTTTTCTTTGTCTTTACAGGCGACGATGCAGAATGAAGAAATCCGGAATTCACAGCGTGCCGGTAAGTATAACAGTGCTTTTGTCTTTGCAGGCGAAGATGCAGAATGAAGAAATCCGGAATGCACCGCGTGCCGGTAAGTATAACAATGCTGTTGTCTTTGCAGGCGAAGGTGCAGCGTGAGACACGGCCGCTGCCGATGGATCAGGTGAGTAAGCACTGCGTGTAAAGTTTGTCTTGCTAACCTGTTGTTTCTTGTCTTTTGCAGGTGCTGATGTGGATACAGGAATGGTAAGTATAATTCTTGCAGGTTCAGGATCAAAAGAAGAAAGGCTGGAACAGACTTGGTGAGCGTTCTGCTGCAGATGCAGAATAACGCGAAGCACGTTTCATCTATCGGGTGTGGTTTAAATAGCCTTGGAGTGATGAGGCGTCTTCTTCCACGGCCCCGCCTAGGTAAGAAAAGAGTTCCAGTTTCGAGAAGAGTTCCAGTGCTTTATCCAGGGAGTGGAGCTGCCCCACCCAGGTAAGAAAGTAGTTCCTGTTCACAGAGGGCTTCTAAGTGGCTGGTAAGTAAGCAGCATGGTCTGCTGCAGGTAAATCCACCCAAGCACTTTCACACCAATTATGAGCCCGGCGCTTCCAGTGCCGGGACCGATAGTTTTGATGAGCCTGGTGCCACCGGCTCCAGGACAGGGTCCAAAAGGTCCCAGGAGGGACCGGCTGGTGCCTAGGATTAGGGTTAGGGGCCTGCTTCCAAGGACGTTGTGCTGGGCCTGGCTCCTTGGAAACAGTGATCATGACAGCACCCCCCCCTCAAGGCCCCTCCTAAGCGTGTATTCTCCGGGGGTTTTGGCTTGTTGGGGTGATTCAGATGGAATTTCTTGACCAGACGAGGTGCGTGGACATATTCTGAGGGTTCCCAAGACCTCTCCTGGGGGCCATATCCTTTCCAATCAACCAGATAATATAACTTAGATTTGGAGATTTTGGAGTCTAGGATGTTCTTCACTTCGAATTCAAGTTCTCCATCTACTAAAACCGCTTCTGGAAGTTCAGTCAATCGGGTTTCTGGTTGTACTGGTTTTAATAAGGAGACATGGAATACTGGATGTATTTTCATATGCGTAGGTAATTCCAATTTGACAGCCACCGGATTAATTATGGCAGATATGAGATAGGGTCCAAGGTATCTCGGGATGAAGGTGCGGGGTCCTTTTAAAGGCAGGTGCTTAGTGGATAACCAGACCTGATCTCCTACAGCGTAGTGAGGGGCCTCTTTACAGTGCCGATCTGCTCCTTTTTTGAATTGAGCTTTAGCTCTTTGCAGATGGGCATTGCTTCCTTAAAAGCACGGGTGATCTCCGAGTGCAAGTGATCCACAGCAGGTGCTTCAAATTCTTGGGGAGGATCCAGGTTGGAGGTTCTAGGATGGTGTCCGTATAATAGGAAAAAAGGAGTCTTCCCGGTTCCAGAATGAGTCGAATTGTTGTAAGCGTATTCAGCGATCCAAAGAATATCCTTCCAGGGGTTTTCAGTTTGTTGGAGCATGCAACGTAGATATTGTTCTAGTGTCTGATTTGTCCTTTCGGTTTGTCCGTCAGTTTGGGGATGGTGACTGGTCGAAAGTCTTACATCAATTTGGGCTAGACGACAGCAACTGCGCCAGAAGTGGGAGATGAATTGACTTCCCCTATCGGAGACTAAAACCGAGGGAAAACCGTGTAAGCGAACAATGTTTTCCAAGAATTCTCGGGCCAATACTGAGGCTGAAGGTAGACCCTTCAGGGGAATGAAGTGAGCCATCTTGGAGAATAGATCCACGACTACTAAAATGGTAGTATACCCCAAGCATGGAGGTAAGTCCGTGATAAAATCCATGGACAGGGTATGCCATGGACAGGGAGGGATGTCTAGTGGCTGTAATAGGCCGGCTGGTTTCTGCTTCTGACTTTTATTCTGGGCACACACACCGCAGGAGATTACAAAGTCTCTAATATCATTTTTCCACGATGGCCACCAGAAATGTCTTTTAATCTTTTCCATGGTTTTGGTAATGCCAGGGTGCCACTCCATTAGAGAGTCATGATAACAGGAGATTACTTGTTTTTGTATTTTCTCACAGGGCAAGTGCAATCGTCCTCGGAAATATGGTAGGTCTTGATCCACTGAGAATTCTTTTCCCTTTAATTGCCAGTCCTGCAAATCGGCCGGAGTTAGGAGTGATTTAACCGTGGTCTTGATGTCTTCAAAAGATTGAGTGCTGACCAAACCCAAAATCCTTTGTTCTGGGATTATGGGTATTGGTTCTGGATTGGTCAAATGTTCATCTACTCCCATCCGGGAGAGGGCATCTGCTTTTCCGTTCTTACTGCCAGGACGATAAGTAATTATAAAGTCAAATTCAGCCAGAAACAGAGCCCAGCGAAGCTGTCTGGAAGACTGAGCTTTGGCCGTCTTTAGATATTGTAAATTGCGGTGGTCAGTCATTACGGTGACTGTGTGTCTGGCTCCTAAAAGATAATGCCGCCATGCTTTAAAGGCCGATCTGATAGCTAAAAGTTCCTTGTCGATAATTGAATAGTTGATCTCGGTAGCCGAAAACTTGCAGGACCAAAAGGCTACTGGGTGTACCTGGTGTGTGACCGGATCTCTTTGTGATAAACTGCCCCCATAGCAAGACTAGAAGCATCCGTTTCCATGATGTAGGGGAGTTCTGGGCGAGGATGTTTTAGAACAGGTGCAGAAATTAATTTAGCTTTTAAGTCCTGAAAAGCTTGTTCTGCTTCAGAAGACCACTCAAAACGTTTGTTCTTTTTTAACAGAGCGGTGATGGGCTGGACTATCCGAGAAAATTCAGGAATAAATCTGCGGTAAATGTTAGCGAAGCCTAACATGCTTTGAACTCCTTTTACTGAGGTTGGTGATGACCACTTGATGATTGCATCAACTTTCTTTGAATCCATATGCACTCCGTTAGGTGACAATATGAATCCCAGGAACTCGACTTCCGTTACGTTGAAAACGCATTTTTCAAGCTTAGCAAAAAGATTATGTTGACGCAATCTCTCGAGAACCTCTTTAACGAGTCTCTGGTGTTCCTCTTCGGATGATGAATAGACGAGGATGTCATCAATATATACAACAACACACATGTCTATGAGTTCTCTAAGGACATCATTCATAAAATATTGGAACGCGGCAGGAGCGTTACAAAGTCCAAAGGGCATCACTTGATATTCGAATAGCCCGTACTTGGTGCGGAAGGCCGTTTTCCATTCATCGCCCTCTTTTATCCGTACCAAGTGGTAGGCTCCTCTGAGATCCAATTTTGTATAGATACATGCGTCTTTGACTTGGTCCAGGAGTTCAGGGATCAAAGGTAACGGGTATCTGTTTTTAACGGTGATTTGATTCAGGGCGCGATAATCTATGCAAGTCCTAAGGTCTCCTTCCTTTTTCGGAACAAAGAACAAAGCCGATGAAGCTGGAGATTTTGAAGGACGGATAAACCCGTTAGCTAGGTATTGGTCCAAATATTGTCTGAGGTGAAGATTCTCTGGCTCGGTGAGGGCATAAATCCTGCTGCAAGGAGGAGTTGTTCCGGGTATCAAATCTATTTGACAGTCGTAAGACCTATGAGGAGGCAGGGTGTTAGCTTGATCCTTCCGGAAGACGTCTTGGAATTCCTGGTATTCGGGAGGTAATTTAGGAACCTCCTCAGAAGAGATTGCCGCCAGTGAAACATCAGGCCTAGGATAACAAGTGGTAAAACATTCTGGAAACTGAACCGTCTTTGCTCGCCAATCGATCTGAGGATTGTGTTTCTCTAACCAAGGGATTCCCAGAATGATCTGGAACTGAGGAGCCTTGATCACATCAAACACGATTCTCTCCCGGTGTCCATCTTGACTCACTAGCGTCACTTCTTGGGTGGCATGCGTTACTGGTCCGGAGGCTATCTCCGTGCCATCCACAGTAGTAATGACGTCTTTTACAGCCTTAGGGACAAGGGGTAGATTCATCCTTGATACCATTTCACGGTCCACATAATTACTGATTGCTCCACTGTCGATGTAAGCTTCAATTGCATGCAAACGATCCGGACGGTCAGGACTAATGAGGACCATGGGTACCACGAAATGCGAGGTCACAGGACAGATCTTAACGCTCGGCAAGAGGACCTCTACTCTTGTCGGGCTAGGTCGTTTCCCTGCTCAGAATTTGTGGTACAGGTATCCGCGGCTCCTACAGTCTTCTTAGCTGGTTTCACTGGACAGTCCCGAAGAAAGTGTCCTGGGTTTCCGCAATAGAGGCATAATTGCAGCTGCCTTTCTTTCCCGCTCTTTCTGGGTTAAAGGTCCTTTCATGCCCCCTATTTGCATGGGTTCCACCGTGTCAGCTCCCCTAGTAGAGGTTGGTGGTTTAGAAAACACTCGGGTATCAAATTTGGAACGATCTGCCTTCCTGTTCTGTAGTCTGTGGTCCAATTGGACAACTAAGTCAATATAGTCTGAGCATTCTTGTGGAGGATTCACAACTTGAGCT
Source organism: Ambystoma mexicanum (assembly GCF_040938575.1). Lineage (NCBI taxonomy): Eukaryota > Metazoa > Chordata > Amphibia > Caudata > Ambystomatidae > Ambystoma > Ambystoma mexicanum. The sequence goes on along the minus strand of NC_090930.1, from coordinate 1,230,290,228 downwards.
AACACATCCTTGAGCTCTCCACGCAGGCCTCTGTAGAAAAGCGTTATTCTCTTATCCTCGGGCCATTGAGTTTCCACTATAAGTCTGTTGAATGAGGCTATATAAGTCAAGAGGTCTTGATTACCCTGTCGTAATGAAAGAAGTTCATTGTCCAAGGCCTGCCCTTGTGCATGTCTTGCGAACAGTTTCTCCATGCTGGACTGGAAGGCCTGGAAATCATGTAAAACTGGATCATCCTGGGTGACTAAAGGGATTGACCAATCTGCGGCGCTGCCACTGAGATAAGAAAGCACGAAAGCCACCTTGGCCTGGTCTGTTGGGAAAGCAGCTGGTCGACATAAGAAGTGTAAGCGGCACTGGTTGATGAACACCGCAAATTTCTTTGGATCACCAGAAAAGCGTTCGGGCGGAGCCAAGGGCACATTACCGGGCAGATTGATTTGCACTGGATTTAAAGATGATGCAGAAGGATAACTTCCTCCTGGAGCGGGCAAAGGTATCTGTCCTGCCTGCGTTTGTAGCAACTGCCTAGCGAGGTCCTCAGTTCGCTCCTTGGAAATTATCAGTTCTCTTCTTAGAGAGTTCGTTTCCTGGCGAGCTGCATGTACTTCTGCTCTTAATTCCCCGAGCAACCGGGCTAGTTGATCAGTGTCTGAGGTTTCCACTGCGCCTGGGTAGGATTTTTGTGGTGGGCTTCGCGTTCTGTAATGCTCACCTGATTCCCACGGAGGCGCGGGTCTTGGCAGGAAGGTGTCTGTGACTCGAAGAGTGTTGTGCAGGACTCGATTGGCTTCTGGGGTCGAACCTCTTCGCACTGTGTGTCAAACTCGAAGGGTGAGGTTTCTGCAGGTGAAAGAATATGGGGGTTAATGGTCTGGGTTGTTGAATGTCCCTCTCTCTCTCTCTCTCTCTTCCCAGCTTTTCTGTAGAGCCCCCCCAGGTCAACGTGCTCACCTTAGATAGGTGAATGCTGGGCTCTCCATCTGCGTCTGGCGCAGGGTGCCGTTGCCTGTTCCTTCACTGGTGAAACATTGGCCTCTTGAATTCAGAGAATGGTTACCGTTGTTATCTGCACGAGCTGTAAGTTTCTGGACACCTTTTGTCTTTATAGTCTTTAAATGCGTGACGCGTTAATATTGAAGACTGTATAATACTTTTCCCTTATGTATTGCAGGACTCTTGAGATGTGTAAGAGGATTCAATTCATCACTACAGCTAAGTCAATGCCTAGTCTGGGATACTGAATGGAAACCCTTATTGATATATCTTTATGTCCAGTTCATGCGTTCTGGATGACTACCCCTATATAACACCCCTCTCTTGGAATCCCCCTGACCCTACGGAGCCAAGAAGTAGTTCTGTTTTGCAAGTTAAAAGGTTTATTTGATAATTTAAACAATAGATATATATATATCACACTTTATAATAATTAATAATTGAATATCACACTTAATCTGATCAGTAATCAATAATGGATAGCCTGGCACTAGCACACTTGTGAATAGGAACAGAAGAATAAGGTGGTAGAGAATGCTTTATATAAGTTCATATGGATGCAATGTGGAATGAAATGCAATACAGAAAATACTCAATATGATTTCAACAAAACAATGTAATCACTTTTCTCTGGCAATGCACTCCCCCCCCTTGACGCAATGCAAGGAAATGGAAGGAAAGCACACAGTTCTCAGAAATGCAATCAAATGTAATTCAGTTCACCCCAGCAGCTTAGACTACAGAAGTTTACAACACAGGCCCAAATTGCTTTTATATGTGCTGGCAATGAAGTGAAAAATACGCTAAAATGCTTTTAATTCCCTTTAGAGGTTCAGGGTGAGTGATATCTAGTTAATATTGGTCCAGGCTCACTCTGGCAATGATTCAGGGATGGTTCTTAAGAGGCAAACGAATCTTTAGCAAGGAAAGCAAAAAAAACTGCTGTTTTCACACGTGGAGAAATTTGCAAATCGCGGCAAATTGCGGCAAAACTATAGGGAATTGGAATGCGGTTTGTTGAAAAGCCAAGATTCTAAGCTTTCAGAGGAAAGTTACTGCAAGTCTCTAGGACAAACGGTCACGGAGATATGAGCGATATGGTAAAGGTCGTTTTTCAGATTTGAAATTTTAAAGTTCAAAAAGACAAGTGACAGCTTTGCAAATGACAGGTGACAACTTCTAGGAGGCAGTTCTGGTTAGATTAAAATAGATTGAATTATATTATTTTAACTAAGAGATTGGTTCTGCACCGTTCTGCTAGGTACTCACAATATATTTAGAAATAGAATGGGCCTCGCCACGGATCTGGTCAGGTTTTAGACTGGACTCTGGTCTGGTCTCGGCACTTCACAGTGATCTGGGTCAGCTCTGCTCTGCTGGTCTGGTCTGGGTCTCTGGTTCTGGATATTGATAGATTTGAAGTCTGGATCTTTCTGCACAGCTTTCTCTAGAGATTGATGGAGGTAAAGTATGGATTTTCCCGGCAGAGCGTCCCGCAGCAAATGGATTTGAAGGTCCCTATCTGTCCTGACTGTCTGCTTTTATGTGTTTTGAAAATGGGTGTGTGTGCAGCATCACTAGGCTCTACCCCTCTCCACTTGTCATTGGCCACTTCATCCTCTTCCCCTTGATTGGGGGAATGAAATGAAGTGTCATCATGATGAGGTCTGTTTATGGTACAGAGAACCCACCCCTGTCAAATTACACACAATCTATATTTTGACCCAAAAGACATATTTGCACAGGTACACATTTGTTTAAAATTACATGCACCCATCACATATCACAGGAGGTATACCCTGTCCAAATCTGCTCTTCCTGGGAGCTTGCATTCAGAAATGGCAACATATTTCACTTTTTGGTCAAGTTACCAATATCAGATTCTTACTCAAATTTACCCAAATGTGTGCAAGGCATGCAGGCATTAATTGATGATGTATCAGACTTTTCACATGCATACATTTTAAGTAATACCCTCTTAACTGCTAGCTTGCCCCCAGATCATGCCACCGGTTCTAAAAACCTCTTAAAATGTGGGCAGAAAAATCACAAGAATTATGGTATCATTTAAATAATTATGACAAGTCCGTACTATGAGTTATTCATCTTTTTCTAAAACCATATTCTGGCTACAGGGGTGTGTCTTTTCAGGTCACATGGTACAGAAACCAGTCTTTCCACTTTCTTCAAGCTCAGCCTCTGTCTCCAGTTTCTCCCCCTCCCAGTTTCTGCCAAGAGGAAGCCATTTTTATTACCCCTGCAATAAACCATCTGCCTGGGCCCTGGAAGGCCCATTGTTCAAGAGGAAGCCATTTATGGCCCCCATAATAAAACATTTGCCTGAGTCAGGACAGGGCTTTGTTCAATTTCCTGCAGAGCCCAGGTAATTCAATCAGAGAAGTGTCATATCCCTTTTGGTGGGAGCAGCAAAATGCAGGTCGGCCTGGGAACACAGCTGTTGTGCAAGTCTCAACTCCTGTCGGGGGTAGCTGGTGGGCAGAATTCAGTTCCTTAAGCCAGGCCCCAGCTAATGTCACTTTTAGTTACCCAGTTTTCTGCATTCAAATAAAACTAACCATTTTACATATGCAGCTAGAATGCTGATTCTAAGTTTAAAACTATGACATTTAAACAATTGAAACCTATGTGACACTCAAAAGTAGGTCACTCATTTCTTTTAAACATTTAGATTTTTAGTGTCTTTCAGTCCAAATTTACTTAAACTGCTGAAATCCACAACTCAGCCAGTCTTGTTATAAACCTTCAAGTCACTTCAGAATATCACTTTAGATTGTATCCACCTCTCAGTAAGTCTTTCTTTGGCCTGCGTTGGGTTCATTTATTCAGTTCTACACAAAAAAGAAAAAAGTCTGTTGTTTTAAACCGCCGGCTTTCTGATAGTGGTGAGTACTGGTAAAGCAACCATTTTTGGGATTTAAGAAAATGAATTCCCCACAATTCTAGGTTGCTTTTGGCAATCAGCATTGCCATTCCCAATGGTTTCAGGCTACTGTGTGGGTAGTCCAATGGTGGTTTTAGGCAGTGCCCTTCTGTGCCCATAACATCGGCAAAAATGAGTGGCAGCCTATTCTTTATGCATTTCCCTGTGCATTTTCTGGGAATCTCTGGCCATCATGATGTTTTCAATGCCAATACTGCACAGATTTTGAGGTAGGGCTTGGATGCATGGGTAAAAACATCCCACAGATGGAAGATGGAGTGAAGCGCCTGGAAATTTGTAAGTATGGCAAGCGCTCGAACTGTCTCTTTCCTTGCAGCTTAGTTCGTGTTAAAGAGACACCGGAGTATTCACAGGCGTTTTATTGCGACGAGCGTGATGGGCGTGAGTAAATACCTGATTAATGTCTTTTTCTTTGTCTTTACAGGCGACGATGCAGAATGAAGAAATCCGGAATTCACAGCGTCCCGGTAAGTATAACAGTGCTTTTGTCTTTGCAGGCGAAGATGCAGAATGAAGAAATCCGGAATGCATCGCGTGCCGGTAAGTATAACAATGCTGTTGTCTTTGCAGGCGAAGGTGCAGCGTGAGACACGGCCGCTGCCGATGGATCAGGTGAGTAAGCACTGCGTGTAAAGTTTGTCTTGCTAACCTGTTGTTTCTTGTCTTTTGCAGGTGCTGATGTTGACTGGATACAGGAATGGTAAGTATAATTCTTGCAGGTTCAGGATCAAAAGAAGAAAGGCTGGAACAGATCCGGTGAGCGTTCTGCTGCAGATGCAGAATAACGCAAAGCACGCTTCATCTATCGGGTGTGGTTTAAATAGCCTTGGAGTGATGAGGCGTCTTCTTCCACGGCCCCGCCTAGGTAAGAAAAGAGTTCCAGTTTCCAGAAGAGTTCCAGTGCTGTATCCAGGGAGTGGAGCTGCCCCACCCAGGTAAGAAAGTAGTTCCTGTTCACAGAGGGCTTCTAAGTGGCTGGTAAGTAAGCAGCATGGTCTGCTGCAGCTAAGTCCACCCAAGCACTTTCACACCAATTATGAGCCCGGCGCTTCCAGTGCCGGGACCAATGGTTTTGATGAGCCTGGTGCCACCGGCGCCAGGACAGGGTCCAAAAGGTCCCAGTAGGGACCGGCTGGTGCCTAGGATTAGGGTTAGGGGCCTGCTTCCAAGGACGTTGGGCTGGTCCTGGCTCCTTGGAAACAGTGATCATGACAGCTCGCTCCACCAAGAACATGTGAGTGACTGGAAGTTAATCTAGGATAGTTTTTCAATGAAGGATGCCTTATTGTCGATGGAGGTGGATTCAGGAACCCCAGTTATCTGAACGTTGTTCCTCCTAGATTTCCCCTCAAGATCATCATTCTTGGCCATTACCTTCTTGATATTCTGCTGGAGAGATGCAACCTCTTGCTGGAGGGAAGTTATCTTGTCCTCACCCATTCCAATTCTTTGCTCTGCCTCTGACATACGGCAACATAGTTTTTCAGTCTGGACCACAGAGGTGTCCACCTTGCAGGTAAGTGCATCTATCTTTGCCCCCAAGTTATGTGTACTCCCCTTCAAAGTAAGTAGCATCTGATTGAGTGAAGAGATGTCCAATTGTGAAGGCCCAGGGAGGTCAAAGGGGGTGGGTGGAGCTGGTCTGATCTAGCAAACTATTCCATTTTCGACTGCCGCTTGGAGTTCCCCATATGGAGGTTGGGAGAGAGTTGGTCTGGGAGTCTGCTTACAGCAGGATATTGGAAGGCAGGCTGGACCCGCAGTTAGGATCGCAGCAAGGCCAGGCCGGGATCACATCACCCCCCACTTAGCTACCAGGTGGACCACCGGGGGACCCATCCTGGGATGGAGTCGGACCAGGAAGTGCACAGGGTGGTGCAGAGTGCACAAGGAACTTAAGGTATCCAGGGATTCCAGTAAGAGATAGGGTGCTCCAGAACAATCAAAAGGGGGTCCTCCTGTACAGGGAGTGTGGGTGACAGGGAATCCAGGTCCCCAAATACCGCAGCTGGATCTTGCAGTTCCAAAATTTGGACTTTTGTATCCCTCCAAGTGGTGTGGTTGGCATGGGGGGTGGCAGGGCTAGGATGGTAGATCACAGAAGGGTTCTCGCGTTCACTTGTATTCACCCACTGCCCGGGTATTAAGAGTAGGGATCTGTCAAGGTGTTGATAGTGTAGTTTAATTGAGCCAGGCGGCCCTAGAGAGGTCAGTTGAAGCAGGCCAGGGAGACAGGGCACCTGAGCCTCAGAGCCTTGGAGCCTCAGAAGAACTGTAGTAGGAGAGGAGGGGACTGCGGCAATTGACAGATTGTTTACAGCCTGATGTTGTTACCAGACCTGGGGATGTAGCACACAGGATTTGGGGCCAAAGAGGCCGTGCAACTCTGCATCCTGCAGCAGGCACTTAAATCAGGAAGAAGCAGGAAGGGGTCAGAGCCGCAAGAGCCCTGGATCGGCTACCTTTTTAATCCCAGACTCTAAGGGTGTGGAGTACGAGAGCCGGGTCACAATCACAGGGAGTTAGGCTCTAGGGGGCAACAGGAACAGAAGGAGAAGGGGGTGGACAAGTCTTGCAACCGGGGTCAGGGAACAGAAGGGGCCAGGCTGCAGACCTTGAGTGCACCCCCAAGCAACCAGGGCGGCCAGGATCCCAGGGGCAATGTGTGTGCAGTTCTGAAACTGGGCCCGTCACCAATCATTGCTGCGGTCCGTTGTGCTTTGAGCAGGGCCGGGAGGGATGCAGCTGGAAGTGGTGCTGGCACACCCTGACACCCACCTTCAGAAATGGAAGACTGGATCCTGCACTCCAGTGGGGGTCCACCTCCTGGTGCAGAGTGGGCTGCAGCAGAACTTGGTTGTCACACAGTGGTCTGGGAGCTTAAGCAGGAAGAATGTCACCTGCATAGAGTCCATGAACGAGCACCGGGCACAGTGCAGAGGGGGGGCTGGGAACCAACAGCCCAGCTCGAGGCAGCTCATCAGTGGAGGGCTCAGTTGAGATACTGCAGCTGAAGACACCAGGGATATGAGCTGGAGGTATAATGGAAGAGGAGTTGCTTCATCACGGCCTCCCGGCCACAGCGAGGAGGAGAAGCTCAGCTGTGGTAGAGTACGGCAGTAACGACCCGTTGAGGTGGGTTCTCACAGCGTGGAACTAGCGAGACCAGGAAAGGGGGAATTTTAAGGGGGACCACATATAAGTGAGGGGGCCCCCATTCCAGACAGTTAAATCGAGCTGTTGTAGCTCAGCGATGGTCGTCCCTCTCCTCAGCCAGCACAGCCAGCTGGATTGTGTACGCAGAACACAGCTGCATGGGCAGAATATATCTAGAGGGGACAATGATGGTGCTGTTGTCCCTCGGCACCCAATATGTTTGTCGTGATTAGTTGGATCAATGCGGAACACCTCACCACACCTCCCCACCAGGAGAGAGTCCGGTAATAGGCCCCCAACAGGTGGGGCAGTAGGAGATGTGGGCATACACAGGAGGTTCCGGCCTCAGCAACAGGGGATGGCAGCAATAGGCGTAGAAGGCCAGGCACTAATTCCAACGGCAAGCCGCACTGCGGGAAGTCCGGACTTTGCATCTGGTGACCAGGAGGTTCTCACACCAACTTGAGTGCACTTGTCTTGGAGTAAGACCGGCAAACGCAGGATAGATGGAAGGATATTTACTGGTCTGTGTTGGAGCTCTTTCAGGCAGCGGCCATTTCCAAGCTGGGCAACAGCTCCCCCAGCCATCACCAATACACTTAAAATCCTAGCCCCAGTCATGAGTATCCACCTGAAACCCCCCTCTAAGCGTAACACCTGGTATGATTCTGAACTTTCAGCCCTGAAACGAAAGTGCAGAGCAGTGGAACAGAAGTGGCAAACCTCAGCTTCACCCTCTGACAAACAGGTCACCTGAGGCAATAGGAAGGCAATAGGAAGCAACATGTTTCATCACAATGCACTGCAGATGAGGCTGCACTCTCTCCCTCAGGATAGTCCAGGGATTTCAATCTACGAAGTTCATTGAGCTACTTTGAGCACGCTTTCTGAAACACGTATTTTTGCGATTATGAAGATTTAGAAGCGTGTCACTTGAATGTGCACAACTCATGTTTTACCAGCTAAGCCATCTAAGCCAGTTTCTATAGCTATTTGCCCTGATGATGGACGAGTTGTCCAAAATGCATAGGCCTTTTAAGCATTATTTGGCAAAGGCTACTCAGTGGAGTCTTTATTGACATAAAAACAAAGCTGTTTTTTCTCACGAGATATCAGAGCCAGTAACCTTATTTATAACCTACTAAGTAATAATGGAACAAGGTAGCAATACCTACATTGAATGTTTTTCTAGACTTTGATCTAGACTAAGGGTGTGGAAACCGGTCCACATTGCTGGACACGTGAAGAAGGTACCAGAAGTTACACCCTCCCTCTGCAACTTTTTTAAAAGATGCAGGTGATTGGCCCTCATTTCTAAGCATTTTAAAGCACATCCCTATTTGAATTCAGGGTGTGCTTTGAAATGCCCGGAACACCCCCTTATCTAAGATGGGCTCAATTCAGATGCTGTTTTCGAATTGGGCTGATACTTTAGTGCAAGTGGGGAGATGCACTGAAAAAAGTTTGCATAATCTGTTTTTTGTATTCATTTAAACATTTTGAAGCACGAGAACTTCGTTATTTGGGGCCAGTGAAAAAAGAATTTTGTATTTGCTGCCTTATTCCACCATAAACAAATGCAACTTTTCCCATAACGGTCTTCCTCCAATGTGCGGTCCTATTTGAAATGGCGATGTCATTAGGGAGTCTGCGTTGGCAACGTGCAGCGGGCCAAATGTAAAAGAACACTGGGTTTGTCAGATCCGAGGTATTGGCCGTCTCAGGCTGACACTTCCAGGATCATTTTCATCTTCGCAGTGCACCCACAGTAAGAAATTACCGCTGCGAAAAGCGAGCAGAAAAAGACGCTCTGAAGTGAATAGCATTCAGTGCTGAAGTCGAAAGTCGATGATTAGAAAACACACCCTTTTGATGTTTTTTAAAACAACTCCGCAGTAGCTGAAAGAGTCTGCACAGAAGAAGTGAAATGTCTGTCAAATAACCCTGGCCTCTCAGTTCATCCTCAATTTAATTACAACATATTACTTTCCAACAACTTGCAATCAGTGCTGAGGGCACACAGAGTGCAGTAGATCAGAGAACACGGTGGGTTATAACCTCTAAGTAACTTCTAGAAAAACCCCTTTCGAAATAATTAAAATACCCGAGAGCAACCCGAGTTTATAGCATGTTTCCAACCACTGTGTCTTGCGCATTTGCTGACGATGGAACACGCATTGTTCTACATTTAGAAAAAGCACTCAGACAAGGAAAGGGTATCGAACAATCGTAGTGTTTTCCCCATTTTTACAGCTTTGACAATGATTATATGCTGTTGCTCAATAATTTAAATCAATATATGTCTACTGCACCATAATTATGTTGTCAATGAGAATACACTGCAAGTGCACAACTGAAAATGTGTATATATTTTTTTCTCTGGAAAGTTCTTTTTGCTTGCTTAGTCAAGTACGGAAACTGCCTTGATAGATCTCACCACACAAATCCAAACACTAAAAAATAATGGTAAACTAGCACTCCTCGTACTGCTTGATCTGTCATCAGCTTTTGATTTGGTCAATCACCAAACGCTCTGCCACCATCTGAAATCTGCAGCATATTTTTCTGACTCAGCCACTTCATGGAACAGCTCCTTCTTGGATAACAGAATTATGAGGGTCTTCTCTCCGACTGACTCTGCTGAACCTTCCCCGGTACCCTCTGGGGTTCCACAAGGCTCTTGTGTGTCCCCCACGCTTTACAACGTCTTTTACGAAGCCCCTGTTCGACATCCTTGACTATCTGGGTGTTACGTATACAAACTATGCGGACAACACCCAGATACTTAATCCCATCTCTGGAGACTATGCAACTGACAGTATAACCCTTAATGAAATCTACTCAGTGATACAAGCATGGATGGCACAACACAGTCTTTGTCTAAATGACAAAAAAACTGAGCTGCTAATCCTTGGTACACACGCTAAACTGAAGAAACTAAACACTGCCTTCAAATCATTTACTATAGATGGTAACTGCATTACTGTCTCCATCAACACCAAAACACTTGGCATTTATCTTGACGCCACATTATCCTTCTCCAGACAAACCAACGCGGTAACAACATCATCCGCATATACTTGTAAAGTAATCACCGCTGCAGGCCTTTCATCACTACACCTAATTTCATCACACTTGGCAGAACTCTAGTTCTGTCAAAAAATGATTATTGTAACGCCCTCTACTTAGGGACTAGCCACAAAAACATCAACAAGTTACAAGTAATTTAAAATAATGCCATCAGGGCAGCCCTTAACATCCCGAAGAAGTCACATATTTCTGAGACTAGATGCAACTTGCGTCGGCTTCCGGTGGAGCACAGAATATCACTCAAAACACTTGCTCTAACACACAAAGCTAGGGCCAACCTCGCTCCAGCCTACCTTACTAACCAACTCACTTCACATACGTCTTCAAGACTACTTAGAGCGGCCGAAGTACACACAATGTCCGTACCGAGATTCAAACTCCATAACTCGGGAGGTGCTAGCTTCCCAGTACTGGCATCAATGTTATGGAACACACTCCCTGCTTCCCTCAGATCAGAACCCTCTTTCCATTTATTCAAGCGCAACACTAAACCCTGGCTTCAGGACATGGATGTAATGACAGCCTAACCTCATTAGATCACTAGGTTTGTCTTCATACTCTAGGATCGTTCTGCCTTACTATATTTATTGTATTTCCTACATATTTATTTGCTAACTCTTTTGACTTGTCTGCTTACTTGACTCCTGCCTCCCATTATCTCTTTGTAAATAGGGAGAGTGAGTGTCTCCTGCTTTGATCATGATTGTACCTTTCTGTAACCTGTATGTAGGATGATGTGCCCGGTTGCCCATGGGCCTGGCTGTGCATTACAAATAAAACAAATACAATAATTGTTTTCGTATTTGAACTTGACTCACCATGGTGATAAAAATATCTTCCCGATAGTTACTAAAAGATTTCACTCATAGCTCAGAGGAGCAGAAATAAAACCAACAATACAAATGAAAGGAAGCAAGATTGCAATAACAATCTGAATGAAGGTTTTAATTAAGGTAAAAGAGCCAAAATCATGTTCCTCAGCTCCAAGTGACCACTGCTGCAGGGAACCAAATGCAAATGAAAGATTGTGGAGAAAAGAGGTCTAGTTATCAAGTGAGATCTATAGTGAACAGCAAACGGAAGGTGCACATTCATTAGGTAGGTGGATGTGCGATAGTGCATGTGGCGGGAGAAGAGCAATGCCAAAGGACTATAGATGGAGTCTGGAGAATGAATTGTGGTATAGGGCCAAACGGTGGCACTGAGGTTGGAGGGCGAAAAGGCATTGAAGGTAGGTGGGGTCGCGGTGCACAGATTTAAATACAACTCCCTTTGAAAAATAGCCATCTACGTGATGGTGAGCCAATATAAAGGGGTGGGGATAGAAATGGGGAAGGTTCAGGAATTTCTAGATGGAGAAATTAGGGGTTTTGAATAACTCTTAAAACCTTTGAAGGAAAACATTGGTACTTTTTTTGCATTACTGGTAGAAATATGAAATCAACCTTTGTCAATGATAAAGACAGGGGGATTGGGGTGGTCGTTTTACAAATTCTGCAGAGTGTAAAGGTTTGGAGGTAGAAGTGGTACTTCATGGCTACCACTAGCTGTTACGCCCTTCATGATTGTGTCATAACACGTCATCCTGCTCCTCCAGCTCAGCCTGCCAAATCTGCTTTGTTTTCTGCCAGCGTGTATTTTTCATGATGTTTGGAAACCTATACATTCCTTTGGAATCCTCCTGATTTCTCACTCGATAAAAGGAGGGAATCCCACAGGAATGCATTATAAATGCGGGCTGCATGTAGACTTTTCCAAAGCTAGTGAAAAAGTAAGAATAGGGACGGTTTCACCTGTTTTTTACTCGTTCAGTTTTTTATATGTGGTGGAAAGGATTAAAATTGCAGAGAGGGTATTTGTCTGCAAAAATAAAGTGCAAATATAGCTGGTTCCATCCATGCAATTTCTACTTTAGGAACATGAATCCAAGGGAACTTTATGTCACCATCAATAATTACTCATCTTTCAGATTACTGGCTGTGGGTGTAATCGAAATTAGTAACACCAAGACAAAATTGAAGGGAAGAAAGGTGAGATTAAGGTAAATGTGTTGTTATTTCAAATAATCCAGATTGCTTGTGAAAATTCAGTATTATCACTTTTCATCGCAGGCCATTTTCTTCAAATCCTGTTTCACTGAATTTTTTAACCGCATGTTACCACAAATATGTTCATGGGGTTGGCATTAGGTATTTAGAAAGGTAGGTGTGTGATGGGTAAACAGTGGTCTCCCCCGCTTTTTATTGCAGTAATCGGCAGTACAAAATAATTCAGTGAAACTAATTCGATGACATGAATGCAAGTAAATGACATAGGTCCAACAATTCCTGGATCCTCAAGAACATGTCTGCCCCTTTAAAAAGCATGTACACATCAGCATTCTGAATATCCTGATTAAATGCTTAAGCTACCCACCATGAAGCAATACAATCTGCAAAGCGGTCAGAATGTATTCAAGGCAGCAGCAGAGAGTCAGAGGTGTGGAAGAAGATTAATGGGACACTATCAACATTCTTAGTGAAATACACTGGTTGTATGACTTTAAGACCCCTCTTACAAAGCCTGATGCCCACATGAATGCAATAACACATTGCTCACAATTGGAATGGTAAGTCATTCAAACAGAAATGCTGTATGTGCGAAGGAGACTAGTGTCGGGAACAAACCTTTTTCCGAGTGCCTCACACAAGGACTAAGTAGTACATGAGTAGATTGTGATCCAGTTGGTGGAGCGGGGGAAAGGTTTTAGTGGAATAAAATCAACTAGGAACAACACATACAGGTAACAGAAATTATGTGCAGTACAGATAGTCAGATATAAGCAACCACTTCGGATTCATGTAAGTAAGGTTACTTGCACTATACATAATTTGTATTCTGACACTTCTTTATGTACGTTTAGAAACTTTATATAATTCCCACGACAATATGACCTTGATACTGACAATGAGTACTTTGGTTCTTATGTCATAATACATCAGGATCAAGCCAGTAAACATACATCAGGGGAGCCCCCCCGAGACCTCCCATGGGAAGAATCATATAGCCAACACATCTTACCAAAAACATAAGGTTAGACTATTGTGTCACGACTCAAGGTATCTTGTCAATGGTCAACATAGACATTACATGGATTTGATGTTTGTCTGCCTCTTTTGTTTTCCATCCTCTCTCCTTTCTTTTCTTCTTGTGCTTATTTTTTCAAGAACCGACAAGTAAATACACACTCGTTTTTGCCTTGACAAAGCCCTAGTATCGAAACTCATGGCCATGCAGCCGGCCTTCGTTTCTCAACGCAATAACCACCGTATTTGTTTATGCAAACTGTGACTTAATCTTATCCACATTTTGTTTGGTTGTATTAGTTACGCAACACATACTTTTATTTACGTTAACCTGGATTGAAAATGACAAAAGTGAGCAGTCTGGCAGCAGACACAGATACATGATATGTAAATACATCTTGTGAAATAACAAGATATATTATCAATAAAGCTTTGTAAAATAACAGGGTTCACATTAACCACCATAATTTATTTGAATTATTTATTTTTAAGGAGCGCAGACACAGGAACGCTTGGTTTTCATTGTAATTTAGATTAGCATAGGGCTGAATGTTAGTATTTCCAGAGCATCGATTCACCTTTAAGAATTTTTTTAAAATGTATTTATTTTTATTTGTGATTCTGGTTGTTCTAAGACAACCCTACACAATAAAAAACATAAACATCATAACATCTTAACAAATTCATCACATTAATCAAAAATATACACATGCTAAAACTGTATCAAATTCATCATCTTCAAAAAACAAATAATTCATCATTTTCAACCGGAAAACCCTAGATCAAGTTCATCTCTCCATCAAATTCAATTGTATGTTTCCATATTCCCCTAGTACAAAATCATTTTTAAAAATTATAAATACATATTATTCCACATTACCATTACCAATTAAGGCTAACATAGCTTTAGCAGATTTGTTTCTTTCAAAACTGCAATCGTAGCTAAAGTTTCTTCTCCACTAGAGATTCTTACAAAAAATTGCTCAACATTTAACACCTCAGTATTATAAATAAAAGGCCCTCGATAGAGGGTTCTGATTTCTGTTAAAGCTGTGCAATACTATATAATATGTTTCCTATTTTGTACCACTGTTAAATCATTACACAGAGCACAACCTAAAACCTTTTCCTTATCTTGCTCTCAAATCTAGCGGATGTCATTTGTGTAGAGGAGATTCAGGCAATAACGTAGAAATTGAATGGCCCAATACGAATTTGGGAAGTTTCCTAAATATTTTGCCATCCTCCCTAGTGGTGTATCCAGAGGATACAAACTATAATACAGTTTATATTGTCTCATATTTATCTTTGTGGGAATCCAATCTGTTCTCAACAGGGCCTTCTTAACTTCATGGTGATACCTCACTAGGTCATCAATATATAATTCCACAGACATTTGAATTTCTTTAACTCTCATCCTTAGCTTATTTGCAGCCTTATATCTTCCTTATTGCAGAATATTTCCAAGACTACAAACAGAGAATCATTTAAAGGCCCCAAACACTTTCTATATAAACAAACTATTCTTAAATCCACCAAGCATTTGAGTGAAGTTAACCCAAACTCAAACCTCATTGAGGCCATGGGTACACAGTCCGACAGCCACAATGCTGGCTTCCATACTCTGGACTCGATCTTATCAAATGAAAGCAAGCATAATTTATTATTAAGCTCTACTCCATATAGAAGACCAGGTGTAACCTTAATTTTATAGAAATTTATTAAGGGTTGCATGGAAAATGTACAGTATTTGTATCTAATTTTCTACATCTGAGCTCCCGCTTGGATAACTTAACTCAATAAACTTTTCATCATGATCTCACATCTATCCTTTACACTTAAGGTTAATCTCAAATAGGTCATAGATGCAGAGGGGATGAGCTATTGATCTCCCCCATATGCCATCTAAAGCCTATTTTCCTTTTCCTATTATGGGTAAATCTCATAATATTGTTTTTTTTTCATATTAATGCAAAGATCATTCAGCCAAGCATAATCCAATATCGAATCTAGTTTTCTCTGCAATTTGCCTGCGTCCTGTCGGATAACACTACACCCTCTGCGTATGTCAGGTAGGGTATTACTAGGCTTAGTATTCTTGGAGGTGCAAATACAGTTCTCGCCAAAAATACTCCCAAATCGGACAGATCCAGGTTGAATAGAATGGGGGCTAAAACACAGCCCTGGTGGTGTTCTCTATAAGCTAAAAAGGCCTCTGTTGTTTCACCCGACCCATTCAGCCTCACTCGCAGTGTAGTCTGAACATAAAGATGGATCAATAGCGTTAATAAATGCTATGGGGTCTGCCACTCCTTTAACACCTGCCATAGCAAAATATGTTTGATATAGTCAAAGGCTTGGGTAAAGTCAATTACAGCCAACCAAAAAGGGAGATTTCCAGGTGTTACAGACTCTTCTCCCAACCAACCCACCACCATGGCATTAAGCTCTGTGCCCATCCCGCAACGAAAACCGGTTTGAAATTTCTGGAGGTGTATTGTATTTGCTGCCCATTTCTGTAAATCTTTTAGGACCAGCCCTTTAAATATCTTGCAGTCGCTATCTATAAGAGATATTGGGCAATAATTTGCTTGGCATAATCTATCCCCCTTCTTATATACTGGTATAATGACAGCCATATGCCATGAAGTGGGTATCATCCTATTTGACAGCACAGTTTTAAATAATTCAAATAATATTCTGGGCCACATCACTGCGGCTAATTTGAAGAATACATTTGATAATCCATTTGTGCCCGCTGCTCTAGAGTTTGATGCCCTCTTAATAAAATTAGCAATATCTTCAACCACCATATTTAATTTCCACTCATGATCAGTCATTATACTCATCATTGTAATCTCTGGGTTCTTATACACTTTTCCGAAATGACTGATCCACTCCCTGTCAGCAATTGGGTTGCTCTGAAAGCAGTTCTTTGTTCTTTGCATTGTATTTATTAGATCCCAAATATTCCTGGTATATTTTTTGGTAATTGTTTCCTACATATTCCACCCCTCTTTCTGGGATATAAATGCTTTAGAGCTCCTCAGCCAATTTTTAAATCGCTGCTTGAGGAGCTTAATATTAACAAAATAGGACTGTTCATCATCAATTCTCCCTTTTAGGTGTTGGAATTCTCTTCTTAACACTTTATTTTTGTTTGTATCAATGTGTCGTATGGATTAACTCCTCTCGGTACACCATACTTGTTCCCACTTGCTATCTTCTTGCATTTATCCAAGAAGGCATCAAAGTTAGAGGCGGACAAATGGGAAGCGTTTTGCTCTATCGATTGGGTCTGAAGAAACTGTTGCACTCACTAATTAAAACCATTCAAGTTACCCACATATTTAGAAATCCTGTTGCCAGCAGAGTTAACCATAATACCACTCAAGCTGCGATCATCAGCCCTTCAGTATGGACATTCATTACGACTGACAATTTTATATGGTCACTTTCATCATTCTCCACATCTCTCATCTATTCACATATATCAAATAAGGTAGGGGAAGTTGCTATATAATCAAAGTGGGCAAAGGTCTAATCAGATCTCCAAGTTGGCCTAGGTGGGCTATCTCCCACTATCGCCCCATTTAAAAATCGTAGATTCCAAATACCGAACCACTCCATCCATGCTTTAGCTTCAGCAGAGGGTTTGACCATATAACTATTATGACCCTCTTCACTGCCTATTGCAGTCATACAATTTGCATCTAGGTCTCCTGCTATTATAATATGACATCCACACTATGTACAAGAGAAAGACTCACATATTTCCCCACATTTTTCACAGAAGATATCATGTCATGGATTGCAATAGATATTTACCAATAGAATAGGCTGTTGTTGGCATAATCCTTTTACATTCACTTTTACAGCTAAAATCCCATAACTTTGGTCACTAAATATTTCAAAGGCCAGCAGCTCTGCATTCCTTAGCATAATTGCGAGCCCTCCCGAGGGTCTTCCCATAGGACATTTCTGAGCCATTTGGTGGAACACAAAAACAGGCCGATTCATGGAATTAATGTGCGCCGTGCAAGTGTGCGAAAGCGTGCGAATTGCAGCGCAAGCGCAAAAATTGTGTGAAAGCCGCGCACATCGATTCATGGAAGTCTGTGCGTGTGTCAATCCTGGCTTTTGCGCTAAAATCCTGTGCGGCGCACGCGGGCGCAGACGTCATCAAACGGCGTGCGCTACATGCACAGCAAAAGCACACATAGCGTGGCGCACACAACAAAAGTAGGCAGAACACGGGGCGTAACACGCGGAATGGGGAACAACGCGTGAAAATGTGGGTGTTACGGGGGAAGTACAGGAGGCAAATGCACGGAACGCCTGAATTTGATAGGTTTTTAGTAGCGCAACATAACCATGACGTCCCTTTAACAAAGTTGTTTTACTGAATATTTATATATACAAAAAGTGTTCCACATATTTATTTCCCGTAAAAGATTAAGTGGCGAATAGTGAGGCATCTCCCACATTTTTTTAAGAGTATGGGACAATAGGTTTTCAATTGTGCATGTTAGGGAGAACTTTATAAGATACGGTCTACCCTGCACAGTGGGGCAGCTTTATATTAATCACCACACAGACATTTTCATTAGAGATGTGCATTGATAAACTTTAATTCTTTGCAAAACGGACGACTAGGCAGTACCTATGATACATCCAAAGCAGCAGACTATGGGACCGTGGTTAACGGCGCCGTAAAAGGCTGGGGCGTCATTAACCACTTAGCGCCTTACTACGAGGTCCCTTTGCGGGACCCGACCTGAATGGCTGGTCTGGATCAGCTGTTAAAGTAGGGACCCGCAAAAGGGACCCCGCAGGCAATTACGGTAACGCAATTTGCAGTACCGTAATTGCCGCCTTCCCCATTCCCATGGGAATGGGGAAGGGCCATGGGGAAATGGGGAAATACCGCCCCGCCAACCTTGGAATGGGGCGGTTTTTCCCCATTTCCCCATGGCGGACTCGTTACAACACCGGCCCCAACCATGGTGCTAATAGCGCCATGGTTTAGCGCCGGTGTTGTAATGAGGGCCTATGACTCTACAGCACACTTTGTATATGTAAAACTTTGCAACAGATTGAGCGGAGGGTGACAAATCCCCGGAACAATGAGGCATTCCCGACACGCTGAAGAACATGGGACATTAGATGCCAAGAGAAGTGAGCAAGTTGGGGAAATGGCATGCTCTTTGGGTAAGTGATACCTAGAAGGCACGAATGAGATCCTGCAAACAAGCTGAGCAGGGATAGAAAACAAATGATTCAATCAAGCATTATTTTCTCTTGTCTTTCATTAATAAAGAGTGTTGATTATTTTGAAGATCCTGAGAGTCATGTGGCTAACAATAATGAAAGAAGATTTTTTCTGAAACAAAATTATTTGGATTGGATTTACTGCAGACATGGAGCCATTGAAAGGTCTCCAGTAAGTGGCAATCCCATTTGTGGTGAAGGTAGCACAGTGGTGATGATAAATTATAATTTCCAATATAGTCACTAATAAATGCACCTAATTTGCGGTTGATTACAGGACTTTTGAATGGTGAAGTGAAAGAGTCCTTGTTGTACCTTGTTATACAAAAAAGGGGATACAGTGGTGTGTGAATGTCCTGATGAAGATCCGATTATAATAAACAAGGCTCTCAAGCATGATGCAAGGGAGACCCAAGAAACCGTACGCCCAAAATACAATAGTGTTGACGTTTTGTTGTAAACATTGCATGAGATGACATGTGGTGACATTAGCAGTGTGTAGGTTTACTCACAAGCACGAAACGACAGAAAAAATGCTCTGATGCGAACACAGAGTTACAACTGTTAAGAGATTATTGAATATGGTATAAAAATTATCGACAGTTGTTTATGGAGATTGAAGTTAATATGCTGTTGAAGACCGCACATGTGTACAATGTGTATGAAGTTGAGATAGCCACTTATCTCTTTTTTAAACTGGGAGGAAGTAAACAGCCTCACATACTAACCCCCACACAGTAGACCGTTATGCATTTTTTATTATTTGTATTGTTTAAAAGAGGAGATTCAGTCCAGGATACCAGTATTTGCATTGTTTTTATCATGTATGGTTCTTATTAGATTCTTTATTTTTCTAAAGAGCTGAGTCTGAGAATTAGCTGTGGCAACAATAGGCAGGGTGTTGTGAATAAATATTTGTTTGGATAGTAGTGCCCAGGATCATTGTTTCACGGTACTCCCATTTAGGTGTTTACCATCTTTTCTGATAGATTTCCCAGGAGTAATGGGAGTACATTACTGGCTCCCCACAGATATTCTGACCTATCACAAGACATTCGATCATTAAGGAGCATATAGAAGATTAATGTGTTGATCGTTATCTGGTACAAAGGGGTCAAGAGTGGCATCATGATATCCGATTTGAAAGCCAGATGAGCAACACCTCTCGACATAGATACATTGAGCAGCTGAAGAAAAGGAAAGCAAATATCAGGAAAACAGAGTTGAGAATCATTATAGTTCAACATTCATTGGGTTCATCATACATTGAGGCTGTGATCAAAATAGGAATTTGATGCCAGAATAAAGCGAAAAAGGGAGGCCACAAGGAGGTTTGGCTAACAGCGAAAGAAGGGTTAAACATGGAGAGAGTAAGGGAGAAAATAAAAATACTTAGCAATGTCCTGTTCGTTACATGTTCTGTGCATCCATTGGCAAGCCTACCTCTTTACCGTTTATACACTGCTGAATCTGTTGTGATGTACTTCTTCAGAAAGAGCAAGGTGTTCTTAGTACAGTGCATGCTATTTTGAGGGCAGAATGCAGAGAAGTGTGTAACAATGCCTACAGCTCCCAGAACACATGCAGACCTACCCTTACAGAACAAGCCTCGACAAGGTCAAAGAGGGAGCTGAATCACATTTTCTAATTCTATCAGTGAGGTGCAGACAATTAGCTATGCCAGAAATTGAATTGTCCCTCTCAAATGAAACAGGGAATGTATAAATCTGATGTGCTGGTTGAAGTCTTTCCTGGCTCTCAGATCGTGTGTGTGTGCATGCGTGCGTGCGTGCGTGCGCACGTGCGTGCATGTGTGTGTGTGTGTGTGTTTCCCAAATATGGCCATAACAGTCACACCTTGCAGAACTTTTTAATGGGAGCCCTTAGCTACCCAACTATTATCTAATAAAGTTATCTTTCTAAGAGTCCTGTGAAATAGATAATTTGGTAGGAAATATATTGGAAATGTATATTATGCCCCATTACAATTTCTGCGACATAGAAATTCCAAACTCTTTCACTTTGATCGCCCCAGTGACTCCCAATAGCATAACTGTATCCACTGTGACTTCTTCTGTACTTCTTTAGACTGTACAACCCCAGAATCCCACTTCCCATCACTTGTGAAATACCTCCCAGGTGACCAACAGCCTAGGCTATTTTCAGGCAATTATCTTGTGTTGTGATTTTTAGAGTTGGTTCAGGTTCTTCCCTTTGCATTTTTAGTATGAGATGTGATGAAATTGTTTTGCTCCTTCCCCTTGTTCATTTGTTTCTTCATCTGCCTGGCTCACCCTGAGGAATGTTTCAAGGATGACATGCATGCTTTTTATAAACAAAGGGGTGCACTGCTGAATGAGCAGTGCCATTGAAAATGATAAAATAGATAATAGATAAAGCCCTTGGATGAAAGTAGGTCTGATCTCCCAGCCTTTCCGTGGTATTTTGGTCCCATGATTCCTTAAGCCAACGTTGCTAGATCCTTCCATTTATGCTGGTGATTGAACTCATTGTTAGTAATCATCATTGCTGTATTATCAACTATGCTTACGCATGTAAATTAAACCCAGTTTTCCTCATACATCCTTTGTGTCCATTTCCTATTACCTCACCTGCACCCCTTTCAGCAAAATGCCAACCTTTATGTGGAGAAAAGACCAATTATCTTCCCCTTACAGATTCATTTGGGAACCAGGCAGACTTTGGGGGCACTGAGCAGACTTTGGGGGCACTGAGAGGGAACACTCACAAGAATGTAGTAAAGACTAAGATTCTTTGGGTTAGATATACACGTGTGGGAATTTTAAACAAGCAAATATAGTGATTCATGTTATAAAAGGTATTACACATAATACAATAACTACACATGCAGAGTGCATGTTTACCTATTGTAACATTGCAAGCTGTAATGACATGTTCACATAAATGTCAGCAGTATCAGTATAATGTATTTGTTAGAAAGCACATTGCAGGGGACTAAACTGTGATTATATGTCAATGTTTGGAAGAGATAGACATTATATCCTATGCAACAAATTATAATTTTCTCCCAAACCAAAAATGGTTACAAAAAACAAAAAAAGAATAAGTGTCAAAATCTAAATTAACAGACTGGGTTTATATCTCCTGACCTTTACCAGTCACCTGACAGGGGCTAGAGTGCATTTCAGAGAGGGAAAAGTAGCTGAACTGGCATCCTCATATGGAGGGCAGCACTTAATCGATCAGAGCTGCATAGAAGGAGTATGATTGTTGGGAATAAGTTACTCATCACCTAGATCATAAGGAGCCAACATTGAGCTGATAGGAGACTGATGAGTGAACAACTTCCTGTGATCCAGAAAACTGTCTAGAGACTCATAGAGATGTTTATGACCCTCACAATTGCCTAGCAAGAGAGAGGGGCATTCCCAGAACTCACAAAAGCATCTAATGCCTGTGAGGCGGGATGAGAATCCTAGAAAATGTCTAGGGCATGATAGGGGCTCTAGAACTCTCAACCCTCTAAAATTCCTGTTGCCTGAAAGGGTTGCTATCTACAAACCCAAGAGGGGTGGGTCATGGCCCAGTACCTTGATATGTGCATAGAACCTGAAAAGAAATTTGAAGACTATGGAAAGTACCTACATTTAGAGAGTGTGATTGCTAGTCACATGGAGCATCTAGAAAGGGGATGGTGGAATCCATAGAAACATTATTTTCATCTTGAAGCTACAAGAGACATTGGGCCTCATAACAACGTAGGCGGCCGCGGAATGAACAGTGTCGGTAAGGGACTGGCACCATTCATTCCGGGCCGCCACATTACGAGGTATGCAGCGGGTCCCGCTCTGGATGCCTAGCCAGACCAAACGTCCATTGCGGGTCCTGCTAGCAAACTGGGATGTTAACAACGGGCCTGTCATTAACGATTAACAGGCCCATTGTTAGCATCCTCACCATTCCCATTGAGCCCTAGGGGGGCTCAAATGGGAATGGGTATTGAAAGTGAGAGGCCCCAAAAAATGCAGTTAATTCTCCAAATAAAATCAATCAGGACACTTCCCCAGAGGGAATGAGACCAAGACCAAGTGCTGGTTATATCAAAAGGCTTTATCTAAAATAGGGCAAGCAGAATCTACTCTGCTCCCGCCGAGAGCCCTCTGCAGAAAACATCTTACAAATTACTTTTATACAGCTTTATCATCATCAAACAGAGGGAAGGCCTAAGGGGCACATGAACAGGTGGGATTGGTTACTAAGGGTGAACACCTATAGGTGCCATAGGGTCGAAAGGCTGTGGTTGGCTCAGGAGCACGTGGTGTTGTGATGATGCTTCTCGGGACAATTGGTCAGCTGGGCTCATCGAATGGGTATGCGGGATTGGAAACTGTTGAGATGTTTCTTTATTAGATAACCATTTGACATTTGCCCTTGTGGCCACACATTCTCATTCATCCAATACCATAATCTGCTTTGTCCAGCGTGCTCCGAGACCTGTGAGCTTAGACACTAAAGGAAAAGACGTTTCTCAAATACAGATTCATTTATCATTGGGCATAGGTCAAAATACTGCTATTAAATGCAGTGTTTGATCCATTGATAGCAGGATTAACTGTGTGTTGATACAATGTGAAATATTTTGGCTAAAGAGGTGAGTCTTTTGAGGTCATTGTGTGGTTTGGAATGTCCATCTCATAAACAACAAAGGGGACTCTAAATCTGAGACCTGAATTACACATAAATGACTAGGTCACAAAGAGGTAATTCCACAATGGTCATAAGTCTTATTGTGGGGGTTAAAGACTGGTTGTTTAAACATCATTAAATCTCTGCTGATCTGCTTTGACACTGTGAAGGGTGGAGGGGAATCGAAACACCTTTGTGGTGTAGTTGTGCATATCACGGGAAAACAGGGCCTTCGGGAGTAGGTTTTAGATAGAGGCTTTTCACACCTGGCTTATTATATTCTGATTATATTCATCTAACGCATATCATCTTTTCTGCCCAACTGAGTGTTCTCATGGTTACATAACTCACGATGATAAGTCGCATATGCTCAGGTCATTGTCCATACTAAATTGAACAGTTCACTATTACATTCTGCACATGTAGGCCCTACCATATATTGTCTTGGTAAAATTATACTGGTTATTGCAACTGGTTGCTATATTATTTTCACACAATATCATGCATATATTTACGTTGAACTTAAAATGAGGTAGCTTTGTGCTAGCATGTACAGTGTTATGTTCTGTTATGCATTTTGTTATTGCAATCCATTTCTATTAAACTACATTCTACAAGTTAATACAAACCACATTTAAAACTGGAATCTATTGTTACTAATTCTAGTTAAACATAAAATATAGGACACACTCATATACTTGTTATTTTAATGTGGTTCTTTCACTATTACACATGCAATGAAAGCAGTTCATGACCAACATTATCTGGTTGTGTGAAGAAAGCCACTTTGATTTAAAGTTGCGAAAATATAGAACATACTTAAAGAGCATTCTTAATTATTAGACCATGTTAAAAGGATCTGGTGCTGGTATTCTTTATGGCCTGGGTCTGTTAAATGGGAGCAGGTTTGTGGAGATGAACGACTTCTGTTGTCAGTCCCTGTGCTTGGCCATGGCAGGGCAGTGAGGTAAGATGGAAGACAGAAGATACAGTGTAAAGTTTGTTGCATTCTCGCCGCTAGTCTCCCATGAGAACCGGATGACTACAGAGATGGCACAGGGGAGGAGGTGGGGGGAGTAGCTTGTTCATTGTGCACGCCTGGCGGGGAGAGCTGCAGGCCTGCGTTCTAATTTCATGGCTGGCCTACCATTATGAAATAACAAAATGGAGTTGGTAGCCCACAAAATGGAGTCTTGTTCAACTCTAGTTTCATGCTGTTTTCAAGGGGGTCACCGTTCCTAGGGGTATTCCCGCACGGGTGCTCTGGTGCCGGGGACCTGAACCCAAAGAAGCAGTAACTGTGCCTACCCAGGAAATGTATGAATGGAGGGGGGGGTTCCAAGATCCCCTCCTCCCACACATTCCCCCCTTTCATTACTTAAGTAACGAATACTGTAGTTGCCCCATCCTCTTACACTCTTCTTTCTCAGCCACTGCTTTATCCCATGCAGGTGTTCCTTTTATAGGCATCCATTCCCTACATACCGCCCTGAGGCTTTCCCCCCTCCTAGCATATTCGTCTGGGGTGCAGGTAATATAAATACACCCTTCCTCACCTTCCAGGTCCACCCATACTTCTGTGTACCATTGTAGCTCTTTGGGTTCCTTTATGGTTGTGTGATATAAATTATCTATTATATATTCTGTATTGTATATCAGTGGTTATTCTGTATTTGGGCTCTGAATTATCTCCTGTTTGCAATTCTGCCTCGTGTTTTATTCGCGCCGCTCCATTTGGACGGCCCATTGTTACCATCATCAGCGCACCGTTAGTACCGCATTTGCGCGCATCTGAGTCCTAATTGGCACACGCAAAAAGTAAGGAGCAAAAAGACAAGTGGTAAGAGGAGTTTCACTGTCATTCCGAGCCACGATGGTACCCAGGAGAAGAGGTTGTCGAACCAGGTGCTGGGCTGTGATCCTCCTTCTTCTTTCATACATTCTCCGAGGTCATGCACCGCTGCTATGACATGGGAAAGGGAGCCGTTGTCATCATCTGCAGAAGGCACGAAAGTGCAACATACGCACCAGATTTTTCGGCAAACACCTCCATTCATTGCTGTTCACAGGTCTAGCACATATCTGTTCTGCATGGTCATTAATCGCAAGGCTCTGAGTTCCACTTTGATGATGTTGAATCCTTCTTCAGTATCAATGGCCAGCTGGATGAGCTCCCACCTCGTTATCTAAAGCCATTTTGCATTCGCCCTTGCCTGGATGCTGGGAACGAGGGATGCAAAGAATGTCTCGACGGAGCTGAACTACCACAATCTATCGGGGATCTGCGCCAGAAGTTCTGATGATCTGGCTGAAATATAGTTTGATGATCGTTTCTTCCTCTGCATTGTGTTCTGGAAACCTTCTTCAGCTATGGCATACACGGAAACCTCTTCAGGCGGCGTTGGGGACAGCTCGCTTGGCGCAGCCACTTGTGTGCTGTCTCCTTGGATGTGGCTTTCTGGGATTACCATTAGAGCAGAATGCAGCGTTGCCAGGGAGCACGTGCCCCTCCATGATTGCGGGAGGTGCAAGTACACCAGGTTGCCGCAAACCCAGTATGAATCCCTCATTGCAGCCGTTCCTTTCTTCATGTCAGGTATTATGAGAATTTTAATGCAATTTTTGTTTTCCCCCATATTCTTTTTACCTTCCCCACGGAAGCAGAGTTCGTAAGAAATGTCTTTTTGCAGTTTGAACGTTTTTTCGATGGCAGTAACCCAAGTGAGTTTCACTATATGTTCATTCCATATGGGAGCACATGTTCTCTGTACCCATGAACGTTTTTCTTCAGACAGCCCTCGCAGTGTTTCTGCCTTGCACAATATTTCTTTGTTCTGACAGTTATTGTCCGAGTGCAGCATCCCCTTTATCACCAAAAAAGGCTCCTTTACACAAATTACTCCTTGCGGCTAGGAGTAACATGTCCGCTCATTTTGTAATGGCTCAAATGAAACCCTGTGTGCTTGAAAAGTATTTTTGATTCTACACAGCGCGAGATGTAACAGACACTCTGCCTCTGCAAATGAAATTTCTTGTGGCAGCAATACCTTAGAGGCACTCAAGTCACAGGGTATAAGCGAGCAAACCTAACAACTTTTGTTTGTTGTCTGCTTTGCCGTGTTGCTCATGTCAGCATATCATTTATTTGTTTGGTGAGAGTACTGAGAATCATCAACTCTATCTAGGTTAAATTTATAATCCTCTTCCCATTTTTCCTGCTGCATTCCCCTCTTTTTCCTCCTATGTCCACCCCACTTATTCCCCTGGTCCTTCTGGTCATTCCCTTTTCCCATCCACTCTGTGTATATGCTGGAATAGCTGATGGACATGTCTTTGTTTTCACTGTTTTCTTCACTAGTGGTTATGCTACCTGATGATGTGGTTTCTGCAACTGGCATTGTGGTCGGATCGGGGTGATTCTGTACCCATGTGAGCTCTGACGGCGTTCTGTCATTCATTGTGTAAACACTAAAATCAGATTCATTGAAATACTGGGGCTTTTGAGTGGCCTGCATCATTGTGCCCTTTGTGTTATTATCATATTCGTTCCAGTGAATCCCGTGGGCTCATATTAACTTAACGCCATCCCAAATTAAAAGCGATCCTTGTTTAATTGATTTCATGCCCACACCCCCTGGCTCATATCAGTTGAAATAAAAGCTATTGCCCAGTACAGTACCAGCCCAAATAACGTTGAAAAGAATACCACTGCAAACACAATAAACACACACTCATATGAATAGCTAGGATAAACACTTCTTCTTCTTCTATTCCTACCTACACTATCATTTGTTGCCGCTGGGGCCTCTTCCATGCCCAATGTAGCTCCTAATAAATGAGATGTAAGCAGTTGTTAAGCATACATGTTAACGTTTCATTATTTACACTTTTTACTCGTAAAACACTTCAATTTTTCAAGTTTCCTGCACTTGCTTTTTATTTCTTAATATGAGTAAATATTTTTGCATTCTTCCTTTCCTCCTCCCCATGCCTCGAGTCTGGGGAAGAGGAACCGGGTCAGACAATTTACTATGAACTTGAACCAACCATGAAGAGAAATGAATCACAAAAAGAAAGAGAGAGAAATAGAGAGAAAGAGAGAGCACTGACGTCGCTATTCCTCATCTTTGTACAGATATTTTGCATTTCAACAGAAGTTCTTGATTTTTACATATCACACTTATTATCATTCCTAATTAAGATTATGCATCCTTTTAAATACTCTCCATACTCTTTGGTTAGCCCTATTCTGTGCTTACAATCCATTTCTGTATTTCCTCTTTTTCACTTTCTACGTTTGTGCACTCTGCCATCTTCATAGTCTGTGCAGTCTGTGCTCCCATGAGTCCTGCGGACATCTGTCAGGTGCACCCAATAGCTTAAGCCCTGCACCTTCACTGCCGTGGGCGTGCGTGCAGTGTATTATCTTGTAAGGACCATGGAACCTTGGTCTGTTCCATCTTCGCACACAACCTCTCACGTATACCATGTCACCTGTCATCAACTGGCAGTCTGGGCTATCAGTGGCTGGAGTGGTTGTATCTGTGGCAATTTCCTGTGTAAACGGTGTTGGGATTTGCTTTGCTATAGCTCATGCTGCTCTTGTAAGATTTCTAAGATACTCATGGAACTCTTCTCCTAGTACTGTGGCACTCTGATTTGCATCTGACTGTCTGCGCAGGGTTGAGTCGGCTGTGTGCATCCTCCTACATGTCACAATCTCATGGGGTGACAAGTGGTGGTCCTTGCTGGGCTGATTCCTCATCTCAAAAAGTGCTAAGGGTAAACAATATACCCAGTTCTTTTTGAGTGTATGGCACAATTTTGACAATCTGCTTTTGATCCATCCGTGAATTTTTTCACTAATTCTGTTTGATTTTGTATGATAAATCATACTGAGCTTGTGAGTTATACCTAGCATTGCAGTTATATGCTTGAACATGTCATTCACAAAATGCATCCCATTGTCGGAACGTATGACATCACAAATGCCCCAGCGGGGAAATACCTCCCTGACCAAGAATTTGGCAGCACACCGTGCATCTAGATGAGCACAGGGACCTGCTTCCACCCACCGGGAAAAGGGACATACTACAACAATCAAATATCGGGACCCATTACACCACTCTCCCATGTCTCCATAGTCTATATGCAGCTCTCTGAATGGCCCTTCAGGTTTTGGCAACGTTCCCCTGAGTGTCCGTAACATCCTGCCAGAGTTGTATGTTTGGCATGTGATACATTCTATTATTAGCTTTGTGATTTGCTCCTGTAATCCTGGGGTGAACCAATCTTCCTGTATGTCTGTGATAATGTGTTGCTTTGCATTGTGGGCAAGGAAGTGCAGTTCCTGGAATGCTATCTCCAGTAATTTTGCCGGCATTACTACCTTACCAGTGTTATTCTGTCTCCATAAAAGGTTGGTGGATGACTGGCTACACCCTCTTTTCACCCATGTCTCCTTTTGCTAGCTGGGTGCGTCTTGCTGAAGCTCAATAATTTGAGAGACTGGCAATGAGTTGAATCCTTCGGGCTGCTCTTCTTCTACTACCTTCTGTAGTATGTACTCACCTGTTGAGCTTTTTTGGTAAATAGGAGGCTTCCTTGGTGGCAGCATCCGCTACCACGTTCCCCAATGAGATGACGTCATCACCTCGTGTGTGGGCCTGACATTTCACAACTGCTACAAGTGTAGGCTCTTTCAGCGCGTCACTTAATTCCCATAGTAGTGTTGCATGCTGGACTGGGGATCGGTCTGTCCTTCGGAATCCTCTCCTACCCCATCTTGCTAACGCTCCATGTACTGTTGTTGCCATGCAGGCAGAGTCTGTGCAGATGGTGACCGCGAACCCTTCTGCTGTGTGCAATGCCTCTTTGAACCCCACTAGTTCTGCTGCTTGGTCTGAGAAGTGTGGTCTTAATTTTTTTTTATGTAAAATCACTTCAAATTCCCCATCTTCTACCTGAACTACTGCTGCTCCAACGTGTTTTCCTCCTGTTTCACAATCTATAGAGGCAGACCCATCAACGAAATAGATTTCTCCTTCTGCTAGCGCATTTTCATGTGCTGTAGGTGCATTGTCATCGTCACCTCTGTATGTGGCACAGTCATGCTGCTGCATGTCTTCTACTGTGCATGCTTCGGTGAGGAATGTGGCAGGGTTTACACTTTTGCACTGGTAATATGAATGTTCGCACTGGATATGATCAACTCATACACTGTTGCCCTTTGGGTAGTTAGTGTGCTTTTTGATCTTTCCAGGATTGAAAAAAGAGAGTGTTCTTTTGGGCTCCGGTGCTGGACTATGACCAGAACTTTCCGGCCCTGACATTTAAGCCACGCCATGATTGTGAGAGCCCTTCATTCTATGGACGATCCGTCGCCACTATTGGACCAGGCCGACTAGGCCAGGGTACAGCCGACTAGGCCCGGGTAGAGTGCTAACCGAGGGACTTCAAGGGGAGGCGGAGGGGGGTTTTGTGCCTTATATGTCTTGAGATGCTATAAGTACTGTGAATGTATATCCTCCTGTGTGTTGAGTTATAAATAAACACATTTTTAAAAAAAGAGGGTGTTCTACATATAACATGACAGAGCACCCCATCATGAATGTAGAGCTTTTTTTAATTGCGAACAAAGCGGCTGCAAGAGCCTGTTCGCAAGCGAAATGTCCTTGCATTAATGCATCCAGTGTTCCTCTGTAGAATGTCAGAGGCTTGTGCCCTAAGGATGTTTTCTGTGTCAGTACAGCTGTCATGGGTGTGCCATTGCAGTGTGAAAACAGATAAAACCTGCGCTCATAGTTGGGGTTGCTAGAAATGGGGCAGTGGATATCAATTCTTTGAGTGTATCAAAAGCTGTGTGCATTTCTTGTGTCCATTGTAATTTAGTGTATTCTCGTTGTGCTTCCTTGAGTGACTGTAATAGGGGTTTTGTGTATGCTGTGTAATCTAATATCCATGCTCGGCAGTAATTACACATGCCAAGCAACTTCTGCATCTCTTTCACTTTTTTGGCTCTTTTACTGCTTTTATCACTGCTGCTCTACCAGGTATTATTCCCTTACCATCTTTGGATATCAATTGACCTAAGTATAGCACTTCCGTCAAACAATACTGCAGTTTTTGTCTGTCCGCCTTGTACCCTTTTTGTGCCAAATGTGTTAACAGGGTGATGGAATCTTCTCTACACTCCTTTTCGTCTTTACCACAGACCAACAAATCATCTATGTACTGAATTATTGGACTTGTTGTTTGTATGTTTCCAAGATCCTCATGCAGTATTCTGTTTAAGATACTGGGACTCTCACAGTACCCTTGGGGCAATCTGCAGTGTTCATACCTTTTCTTCCCTAGTGTGAATGCTGTTAGGTACCAGAACCTGGCTCGGGTGGGATTGAAGAGAAGGCATTTTTCAGATCCACCACTGTGAAATGGGTGGCTTGTGTTGGGATGCTACATAATATTAAGGGAGGATTTGGGACAAGAGGAAAATCCTTCTGTACTTTATCATCGAGGGGGCGCAGGTCCTGGATCATCCTCCATGCCCCCCTTTTCGCTTTCTTGATCGGGTAACTGCAAGTGTTGCAGGGCGAATTGGATGGCACTATTAATCCCTGTATCATCAATGCATTTATTGTGTCTTTTATTACCTGTTCTGCTTACCTCGATAACGGGTATTGTTTTTCCCGGGGTAGAATAGCTACAGGCTTGAGCCTTATCTTTACAGGTGTCACTTCATGTAGCAGCCCTACATCGTGTGGGCCTTTGGTCCACAACTGCTGCGGTACTTGGGACATGTCTTCCTCAAAAGATGCTGATGGTGCTTTAATGATCGCTATGAGGGGTAATGGCACCTCTCTTCTTTGAATCATTACATCACAGGGGATTGCAATCTCCATCACTATTTCCCCATCATCTTCTGTGTCACTAAAAAGTTCCTCATCTGTCAAATCATGCAGGGCCGTGTTGGCGTCGATGTGCAGCACTGTTCTTCACTGGCATCCCTGCATATCCATTGCAATTACTGCTATTCATTGTGATGACACCTGCACTGCGTGTATGACTAGAGATACTATTGATCCCGGCACTATCTCTGGGTCTGTGATTGGGCAGAAAATGAACTCTGAGGGTACTGTCCATTTCCTACCTTTCAACTCTGGCACCACTCTCACCAGAATCCTCAGCCCTTGTATGAACATATCTGGATCTACAGGTATGTCACGTGTTTGCAGGAAATTTGCTTGAGTGTGTATTGCTAACATGGTGCGAATCACAAATATGCCAAGTGTAGAACACACTATTCCTTGGTCAGTGAAGGATATGGTCATGTTAAGCTTGCTGAGACGATCCCTTCCCAGCAAATTAATGGGTGACGCTTTGTAGTATAACAGGGGTGCCTGTACAGTTTATCCCCCCACCGTTATGTCTCTTCAGTGTATGGAACCTCGACCACCGCCCCAGAGAAACCTTGCGTTTCCAAAGTCTGATTAGAAACCAGGAAACTGCCCTCTTTGAGGCATGATTTTTCTGCCCCTGAATCCACCATAAAAATGAATTGTTTGTTTCCTATCGCCACCCCTACCAGTGGCTCCTCTGCTGCATTAAGTGTCGTCGACAGAACTGGACATGCAAGCGTTCCCTGTGGGCTGTCTTATGCTGAATGCCAGGGGAGTTCATCAGTATCAAAAATATTTCCTGTCACCATTGCCGTCCCTCTACATGGTATAGGTGCGCCATTTGTAATGGTATTATAAGCACTTCCGCGGGTGGGGGCAGTACGTTCCTGAAACTGGGGGTGTGGAGATGTGTTTTGTGGGGGCATTTGGCACTCATTCATGTACCTAGGGTCGGGTTGACTCTCCCTTCTATTTTTACCCATCGGTAACCCATTGGGGCTCCCTGGGTGGGGGTGTCTATTCTGTTGTTCAGTTGAATATGAATTATTGGGCCTGCTCCGACAGTCTCTCATGAAATGACCCACCTCCCATAGCTCCAACACTGTCCTTGCCCTCTTCCCCGGGGCCCTCCGTACCCTGCACCCCCTCCTCTTGGCCCCCTGAATCCTCCTCAATTGCCCCGGCCGCCTCCCAATGGCTACTGTGGTCTCTCATACTGATTTTCCCCTGACCATAATTCCTGGCCATTATCTGTCCAGTTTGCCACCATTTGCACTGGTATTCCCATCTGTCCATCGTCCTCCTCCCGCTCCCTTCCTACTGTGCTGGTTGCTGCTACTGCACTGACCTTCAATAGTTTGCTTTGTATTAACTTAGCCTCATCTGCCAACTGCCGCTGGGCTATCTCCTTTTCTTTCTCTTTGATCCTTTTAAAGTGGTGCACTAT
Organism: Ambystoma mexicanum; assembly: GCF_040938575.1. Lineage (NCBI taxonomy): Eukaryota > Metazoa > Chordata > Amphibia > Caudata > Ambystomatidae > Ambystoma > Ambystoma mexicanum. Next base: position 1,230,257,675 of record NC_090930.1, on the reverse strand, counting down.
TATGCTTTGAATTTCAGGCCATCCCTTGGCTTCTATCCCAGCTATTTTATCAACGGCCTTCTGAACTTCCTCTGGGAGACCCCTTTTTATTATAAAATAAAATAAGGATGTTGATTGGTCCCAGGCCGTGCCTGTTTCCACTCTTCACATATCCTGCACCCGAAGAATGAAAGACATCACATCTTCCTCATCTCCCATTGTACACTGCATTAATTACTGTAAATCTGGTGTGTCTGGAAATGTGTCCCCCAGGGCATCCCACACTCTCGCTCGTACTGTATTGAATGAGGCTCCATCATGGCGTTCACAATCCAATGTTATTCCGGGAAACCCCGCCTTCGTCCGTACCCGGTTTGCCTGGTTTCCCACTGCGGATACCAGCAAGCTTTTAACATCCCCCACTGCCAAAGGCACTCCTACCTTGTGTTTCTCAAATACGTATATCCACTTACTGGCGCCTCCGGACAGTGGGGTTAACTGTTTGAGCAAGTTAGACTTGTCCATTTGGGCCCATTGTATGTAATGTGGCCTTCCTGTCCCTCTGTATATTAGTGGCAGCTGTAGATTCCCCCCCTTGCTGGTACTCACCTTTCTTCCATTCTTCCCTATTACTGCCATGCGTACCGTTCTATTCCTTATCCGCCCTCCCCACTCTTCTGTGGGGGACAATCCCTCCCCAAATGAAGCCCCACCTGCAGCAACTCCTAACCTCCCTTCTTCTTCAACCTGCTCCTCTATGTCACACCTATATTCTTCCTCCCTGTCCGATGTCATCCCTCCCTCTTCTAACTCATGTTCGCTGTCAGCTGTGTTATTTCTATGATTCATGTGGGGGTGTCATTTATTCGAAATAGTATCTCTCCTTTTTTCCATCCTTCTTCCGCCGCCCCTTCACTCGGATGAGACATTGCGTCTGATTCTACTCTGGGTGTAAGTGTCCCTGTTCTCCCATGGTCCTCAGGCGGGACAGCTCAGTTCGAGCCATCGTTAGTCGTGAGTCCAAATCCTGTGTAAGTTTCTCAATATCGATTGTGGGGGTAGTCACCTGTCCTCTTATTCCTTGGCTCTCAATCGGGGTGGTGCTGTGGCAGATGGCTTAGGTATGGACAGTAGTGTGGGCTGTGCTACATATACAGGGTCACTATATCCTTCTGCAGGCACTAATTTTGTCAATAAGGGATATACGCGTGTAACCTCTGTCTTGTTCTCATTCTGTGTAATTGACCCTTCACTGCTAGTTGTTGTCAGGGGAGATGCATTATACTCGACACTTTTACCCGAGAGAACTTCCTCAAACAGCCACCACAGGTCCAATATTTCCTTCCTGTTCTGCAACTGTTTCCCTTTATATTTAATGAACAGACAGGTGGCAACCATATCTAGCACAGCCTTATCGAAGGACCCTCCCTGCGGCCACACTTGGGCAAGCCTTCTTCCTTCAACTCCGTGACCCAATGGTCATGGTATTTGTTGATTTTCTCCGCATATCCTGGCAGAGTTTTGCAGATGTGGGCTAGGGGCGTTTCTGCACCCATTTTACCCAGCTGAAGGCGTTATTCAACTACCAATCCTTTTCTATGCTCTCACCCTTCTTGTATGCCCAACTCAATATGTTATGCAACACTTCTTAAAAGGAGCGGACTGTTTACTCAATTTCCATCAGTTAGAAACCACATCAACTTGAACAAAATTTTCTTCAACACAATTTTAAATCGTTTTCATTGATGTTCACCAACAAGAAACAATGCTTTCACAAAAGACGGACACTTTAACACATATTATGTACAACGAATAACATAGACAACAAAAATTCTACCTCACCTTCCCTAATACCCCCTACCTACCATTTCTCAATGTCTTTACCTGACTTTACAATCCTTATAAACAACTCCCTCCCTGTACTCTATCTATATCCAAATGAGAGGGAGGAAGATAAGTAAGAAAATGTAGGAAAAAAGCATTTCTAAATACTACTCCGGGTCTTCCTTCGAGAGCCCTACGTTTTTTTCTTCACCTATTTCCATATCCATATATCCTGTACTAGTCAAGATAGCACTATGCGGCGCCGCCTTCCACCCCGCAACGGAGATAGGGTCCCTTTATCCTCTTTTCACCTTATTTTCTGTCACCGTCCTTATGGCCATATGCAATAGAAGGAGAGTAGAATAGAATATAGAACAGACCCCCAGGTTCCCCCTTCCCCCTGTGCTACAAATCTCTACACCTGTTCACCTCTACTTGTGCCGTATCTCCCAAAACCTCCTAATCTGACTCGCACCCTCCTTTTAATATCACCCGCACTTGAAACTCACATGTCCTTCTTGAGTCAAGACCTCTGGACCCGATCAGTCGGTGTGCCTCCTCTTGCTCAAAGACCACGCTTGGCTCCGGCGAGTGGTACGTGGGCTTTGTAAAGGGGGATACCGTACCCTTTCGCCCTATTGCGTGCGCACGTCTAGGTGTACCGGTTGCCGTTGGTGGGTAGCTCTTAAGGGAGCGTGCTCTGGGTCATGACAGGGGGACCTCTCGTGCCATAATGACGAAAAAGAACGCTATCGCGTCGGGGTTACCAATGAAAGTGAGAGAACCCCAAAAATGCAGTTAATTCTCCCAATAAAATCAATCGGGACACTTCCCCGGAGGGAATGAGACCAAGGTCAAGTGCTGGTTATATCAAAAGGCTTTATCTAAAATAGGGCAAGCAGAATCTACTCTGCTCACGCCGAGAGCGCTCTGCAGAAAACATGTTACAAATTACTTTTATACAGCTTTATCATCATCAAACAGAGGGAAGGCCTAAGGGGCACATACAGTTGAGATTGGTCACTAAGGGTTAACACCTAGAGGTGCCATAGGGTCGAAAGGCTGTGGTTGGCTCAGGAGCACGTGGTGTTGTGATGATGCTTCTCGGGTCAATTGGTCAGCTGGGCTAATCGAATTGGTATGCGGGATTGGCAATTGTTGAGATGTTTCTTTATTAGATAACCATTTGACATTTGCCCTCGTGGCCACACATTCCCACTCATCCAATACCATAATCTGCTTTGTCCAGCATGCTCTGAGACCTGTGAGCTTAGACACTAAAGGAAAAGACATTTCTCAAATACAGGTTAATTTATTATTGGGCATAGGTCAAAATACAGCTATTAAATGCAGTGTTTGATCCATTGATAGGCAGTCTTAACTGTGTGTTGATACAATACGAGATATATTGGCTAAAGAGGTGAGACTTTTGAGGTCATTGTGTGGTTTGGAATGTTCATCTGATAAACAACAAATGAGACTCTAAATCTGAGACCTGATTTACATATAAAAAGACTAGGTCACAAAGAGGCACATACCACAATGGTCATAAGTCTTATTGTGGGGGTTAAAGGCCGGTTGTTTAAACATCATTAAATCTCTGCTGATCTGCTTTGACACTATGAAGGACGGAGGGGAAGCAAAACACCTTTGCGGTGTAGTTCTGCATGGCACAGGAAAACAGGGCCTTCAGGAGTAGGTTTTACATGGAGGCTTTTCACACGTGGCTTAGTATATTCTGATTATATTCATCTAAAGCATATCATCTTTTCTGCCCAACTGAGTGTTCTCATGGTTACATAACTCTCGATGATAAGTTGCATATGCTCAGGTCATTGTCCATACTAAATTGAACAGTTCACTATTACATTCTGCACATGTAGTCCCTAACATATATTGTCTTGGTAAAATCATACTGGTTATGGCAACTGGTTGCTATATTATTTTCACACGATATCATGCATATATTTACGTTAAACTTAAAATGAGGTAGCTTTGTGCTAGCATGTACAGTGTTATGTTCTGTTATGCATTTTGTTATTGCAATCCATTTTTTATTAAACTACATTCTACACGTTAATGCAAACCACATTTAAAACTGGAATCTATCGTTACTAATTCTAGTTAAACATATAATATAGGACACACTCATATACTTGTTATTTTAATGTGGTTCTTTCACTATTCCACATGCAATGAAAACAGTTCATGATCAACATTATCTGGTTGTGTGAAGAAAGACACTTTGATTTAAAGAAGTAAAAAATAGAACATACTTAAAGAGTATTCTTAATTATTTGACCATGTTCAAAGGATCTGGGGCTGGTATTCTTTATGGCCTGGGTCTGTTAAATAGGAGCAGGTTTGTGGAGATGAACGACTTCTGTTATCAGTCCCTGTACTGGGCCATGGCAGGACAGTGAGGTAAGACGGAAAACAGAAGATACAGTGTAAAGTTTGTTGCATTTTGGCGGCTAGTCTCCCATGAGAACCGGAATCTACAGAGATGGAAGAGCGGAGGAGGTGGGAGGAGTACCTTGTTCGCTGTGCACGCCTGGCGGGGAGAGCTGCAGGCCTGCGTTCTAATTTCACAGCTGGCCTACCATTATGAAATAATAAAATGGAGTCGGTAGCCCACAAAATGGAGTCTTGTTCAACTCTAGTTTTATGCTGTTTTCAAGGGGGGACACAGTTCCTAGGGGTATTCCTGCGCGGGTGCTTCAGGGCTAGAGCCCTGAACCCAAAGCAGCCGTAACTGGGCCTACCCAGGAAGTGTAAGAATGGAGGGGGGTTCCAAGACCCGATCCTCCCACACAGCCGGGTCAGGGTCTCGGGAAAGGGAATTATCGGGCCCACTAAAGTCGCCATGGCCCGGTAATTCCCTATTCCTGCAACCCGGACCCGGTGCCCGGTTTGGGGGTAGCCATGCCGCTAAAAACGGCATGGCTACCTCCAAACTCCTAATGAGGCCCATTGAGACAATCAATGTTTCAAGAGTGTAAGAATTGCTATATATTTCTTGCCTTCAGATCATTTGTATGCAACCTACCTCTGTATGTTCTGCACAATCCAAAGAAAAAGGTGTGATCGATCAGGAAATGTAAACAATTTCTTTTTCATCAGAATATTTACCACATTTGGTGTAACTTTCCAATTTTAAAGATGGTGAGGGAGCTGGTTATTACACTATTTTTAGAATGAATACAAAATGAGTATTCATTGCATACATGAATAACCAATGATGGTTTGAAAAAGATGTGAGGGTCTTAAGTAGATGATATTCTATCATTAAAAGATACATTAATGGCATTTAAGAAATAACACAGCATGATTTCCACCAATTACCTGTGAGAGTGGTCAGTGGGAAGTCATGGTATAACTGAAGAGAGAAATAAGCAGCTAATGTCATGAACTATGTAAAAGATTCAATTGTGAGTTTGTAAGTGGACAGTTCAGTAATATAGTGTTGCATTTTTGTTGGAAGCAATCAAAAAGAACATGTTTTAATGCCTGGGACAGTCTCTGGTGAATAAAATAAGGCTTGTTTATTTCCATGTATTTAACAATAAGAATGCAATTTCTAAAATAAGTGAAATACGTACCATACACTACTGATCAGAGTGGCATCCCCTTGACAGGGATTGAGAAAAAGATTGGAGGCAGTGACTATTGAAAATACATTAATATACATAATGTGGTATAGTTTAACGGTTTAACATCAGAAGCTATATATAATTGTAGAGGTGTTTTTGCCCTTAATTAGATATTTATGAGGAGCACTTGTGGAAATATTTAATTGAACTGCAACCTGTAGGTAAACATGAGAAATAGGCCAACACCTTACTCTGCACATGCACAAGCCATGAATCCGGGGGGTTACTATAGGACGGGATCACCAACCCTCAGCATGTCACTAGAAACATAAGTGCCTCCACTGGGGAGAGAATTAGGCAAACCCCAGATCCTGGTTACCTGTTAAAAAGAAACAAATTCATTCACATGACCTCCCACAGGAGGAAAACAGGTTATACATTCAATGTGCTTTGAATAAACAAAGCACACTGATGATGTTGTCAGCCCAGGTAGGTAGCTTCCTATTAAATAGATAAATAAATAAATATAGCATCAATACATTGATAATGATATGTTAAGTGGAAAAATTATGATCTCTAAGCATGTCCAATTATATCATCCATCAATTTCACCATGGAGGCCAAAAAAGATAGAATTTCATTTCTGGACTTGGAGATTTATCGTATGGCAGATAATAAGATCTGGACTACCCTATACAACAAACCCACAAAGAAGAACACTTTGTTACAGTTTGAAAGTTTTCACCCCCAAAGTCTCAGAGAGAACCTTCCATTTGGGCAGTCTTTACGCAATAAGGCGTAATTGTACTGAGAAAGAAGCCTTTAAAAAACATAGTGATGAATTCAAACTGAATCTAAAAAGTAGAGTGTACCCTGCATACATTATAAGACGAGCCTATAAAAGAGCCTCCAATGTCTCCAGGAATAATTGCCTATCGAAATAAACTAGAACATCTAAAGATAAGATCGCATGCATATCATCTTTTTCACCAATAAGCAATGATCTAAGGAAATCGATTCTCAAAAATTGGAATATGATCAACACTGACACCTTCAAGATTGTTGCCCTATGTTTTGCGTTTAAACGCATGCCCAATCTCAGAGACAAGTTGGTCCATGCATATCCACAACCTAAACCCAATACTCAGATATAAAATACTGTCTGGCATCTCCCACCCATAACAGGACATTTTAGGTGTGGGAACTGTTCAGTGTGCAATCTCACCAGTAACTTGAAAGAAATTGATCTCAATGGAAGAAAGTGGCAATTAAAATCTTTCACCAACTGTGCCACGAAATGGGCGATCTACTGCATCAAATGCCTGTGTGGCCTTTTCTACAGTGGGAAAACAAAAAGGCCAATCCGCCAGAGGATTGGCGAACATCGCTCATGTGTTAAAAATGGTATAGCGGATAAACCGCCTGTTGAACATTTTTAAAAAAGCACATCATACGCATGAAGACATTTTCTCGCGTATTTTGCAGACACTTGACCCACACCCACGAGGTGGCGCGCCTGACCGGAGTCAACGGAAGCTTGAACAGAGGTGGATTTATTCACTTGATTCTGTTAATCATGGTCGGAACATGTACATTGAATAGAACCTCTTTATACATAAATAAATGCCACAATCTAAGAAATTCTGAGTTATATCCCTCATATAGGGGGTGGCACATGTGGTGCATCTGATTGCTTTCGAAAGTGTGGCGCATTGCAATTATTCATGAGCAGTCATGGTGCGGATTGGGTTTGTTATTCTCTCACAGACAGAATGATAGAGTATAGCTTCTCATCTGTGATATGGATGTGACAAGATGCATTCCTTTCTCCATGTTAGAAAGGTCTTACATATGTCACTAGGATAGCCCATCCCGAGGAATATGTTTCCTCTTTTTCTTGCATGTATCTGTTTTGACATATGTGCATCCAACAGAGTAAGCTGAGAGTTAATATGGACTATAAACACGCTATGGAGTGCATTTAATGTTCACATCTGTCCCCCTTTACCTACAACGCCGGGAAAAACAAAATATCTCAAGCAATGACATAAATAATTGGTTCTGCTATACTTGGTTTAAGTACATCCTATATGGCATTAGCCACTTGTACTGCACTCGCCCTGTATGCGAATGGGTCTCGTCACGTACGGGTAAATATCATGTGATCATTGAACATTCCCTCATTCTCCTGCATTTATCTGTTTGTACATATGGGTATCCAACTGATTAAACCGGGAGCTAACATGGACTACTAACGCGCTATGGAGTCCTGTTAATGTGCGCGTTTGTGCTCTTTTCCCTCTAATGCCGGGAAAAACAAAACAACAAAAAAACATCAGCAATGACACAAACATTTGGTTTGGCTATACTTCGTAAAAGCACACCCGATATGGCGTCAGTCACTTGCACAGCACTCTGATACATAAACGGGTATCGTCACGCACCGGTACATATCACGTGACTATTACCGTTATAGTGTAAATACGGACTATGTGAGGATTGGTCACAAAAAAGACGTCCGAGTCGAAGAACGTAAAGTAAGTGGTCTGCACTTGACAAACAGATAATTTACTTCTACTTTTACACCTAATCACAATGCCACCTAACGAACTGGTCATTTATTTATTTCTACAGCGTCACTTTTGCTAAAACGCTTGCAACGGTAGAAGGGCAGCGTTTTGACTGTTTCCTGGCACTGTGTACAGAGGAGAGAAAATAAGAAGTTCTCCTTTGACGCACCCTGCTTGTGCAGACAGGTGTGTAGTTCCGTTTGGTTGACTGGATTTTTGAACGATTACAAGCACGAGCAGTGGCCTGACCATGTGGCTTCTTACAGGCTTGGGACGTGTGTACCGTAACGTTGGTGATTAAACTGGGCGCTCATGTATGTGCTTTGACAGCGTTACCCTCACTAAGATGCGCGCGAGGGAAGAATGGCAGAGGCTCTATAACCCACAGCCATTGCTTTCATGTGAGAAAAAAGATGAAGATCCATTTTTGATACATCCTGCTTGTATAGACATGTGCATTACATTTGCTTTTATAAATGCAAATAATGATAAATACCGGCCCGATTATGGGTGTTTTTACAGGCCTAGCACGTTTGTCAACCCACAAAGGTAGAAGTGACCAATATCTGTGTATGTTTGAACATCCCCTTGACAACACTAACAAGTTCTGAACAAGGTATGTATGTTATGTTGGTCAGTTTCTAAAGTGTTTTATTTATTTGTTTTTAGATGTGTGCTCAGCATTTATAAACCTGAGAATCCCAACACTACACTACGCCCACTCCAGTGAGGGATCAAGTGTCCTGAAGACAGCCTTGAACTATCACCAATGTTTTATTTATTCAAGAAAGCTGATAGTAGACGAACATGGCTAGAAAAATATTTTACTGTCAACACTGTCTATTTGAGTTTTTTTTTGCTAAAAGTGAAACTGAAAGGTCACTCATTGGTTACTAACATCACCTTTGCTTGTTGAAAGAAAAGTGGTTGGAAACAGTAAACACATACTTGTGTAAGTAACAATAGGGTTCATGTTGTTTACATTTTTAATTTATTCTTTTGTGTTATGTTAGTATATAACCAAGAGGTTTTTGTCTTTTTATACATGCGTATGTGAATACATTTAATAGATGATTATTTGACTGACCAGTACCATTATTTACATATGTTTAGAAAGATGGTATTACCTTTCTTTGTGTCAAGTTGTGTCTCCAGCTAAAAGTGCAACAAATAGGGTAGATTTTTTGGATTTTTTTTGTTTCATGATGTAACGTCCTCATCTGAAAAAGCCCCCTGTATTAAAAAAGAGGACTCATTGTGCTCCTTTTGTGTCTACCAATTATAACATCTGCAACATCTTAGTTCATACATTGCTTCATGAACATAGTACCAGGTGCTTGAAAAGTATAATAAAAAACGATACTGCCTACCATAACTGGGTAGGCCCTGTTAACAGATGCCTTGAGGAGTACATATAAAAGAGTGATTTAGTACATTAGCTTCCCTGTTAAACCCTGAGTAACCTAGAGCATGGGCGACTCTGAACCCCCAACTTTAAATACATTTCCTTTTTCTTAGCATTCAGACAAATACGGAAATGCAGCCCCTCAGTTGTTGCAACAGACTCTCTTGCCTACACACGAAATTTGTTTACAGTGTACGGACTAAAATCCACCTGACCCTTTACTACCTTGGAGAAATGTTGTTCTGAGGTAAAAACTAAAATTTACCACAGGCCTAGTGGCAGCTGCAGTAGGCCACACACCCAGACAAAATCTACACAAACACAGACATACATGAAAAGTTAACTAGCCAACGGTGGTAGGTCGCTAAATAAAACGAATCTATGTGTGGACTGACTACGATTATAGCCAGCGCTGCGCAGGGGAACCCGCAACTACAGTGCGTGGGCCAGTAACCTGTGCCCCAGTGTTGACAGGACAGGGAGAGGGGGCGGCAAGTCAGGTTTGCTGTTCACAACCCCCCATCTTCCTCTCCATTCACGCTCGTCCCTGCAAGGCACCCCAGAGCCAGGCAGGAGGAAGGGCAAGGTGGGGACAACACGGTGCCCTTCACACCAAGTAGGTGCTAAAGACCTAGGGCAGGGCAGGAAGGTAGCAAGCTGCCAACAAACAAAAGAAGCACCTTCGGGTGTGGCATGCCATCGGCGCCAGCTGGCCGGGGGTGGATACCACAGCCCCTGGGACCGATAAAAGGAGCTACTCAGCAGCAACAAAGTGCACTTCAGTTTGGGACCCTGCACGGAGACCCAAACAACGGGTACACTGCACATGCAGAGTACTTTTCTTTTCCCAAAACCCGCCCACCCAAGAAAAGGGCAGAGAAGAAGAAGAAGAAAGCAGGGCACTGTACGGTGCCACACTTTTCGTGGGGCAAGGGAGGTGGCACGGCCAGAGAGCGCAACCTCAGGATCTCGTTCCTAAAATTACACATTGGGCCTCATTATACGTTTGCCGGTCCGGGAAATACGGTACCGGTAAGCTTGCCGGTACCGTAGTTCCTGGACTGGCAAACTACTAGTTGTGCTTGTGGGTGCCTTTCTGCCCGCACAGCTCCACCTCACTGACGAGGCTGAAACAAGTGTCTGGGGTTGCTGTTGGTACTCTGGTTCAGAAGAGAATTGCCAGGCATTTCGGTGCTGGACTGCCCTTGGGTAGGACAAAGACTGATATGTAGTGGACATTTCTCTTCTGTGAAAGGATGGTGAGCTAAAGACTCTGGTTGAGACTCTAACCCGGGATATAATCAGGTAGTAAATAAACTCCCAGAACCCCCTTGTTTTTGGATATTAAGTAGCTTTGGGTTTTCACCCTAAGTTACTAGGGTAATCCAGACGCGGAACCCTTGCTCGCAGTTCTTAGAGAGGCACAGCTCCACCTCACTGATGAGGCCCAACCAGGCCAAAGCACATGTCTGGGGTTGCTGTTGGTACTCTTGTTCAGAAGAGAATTGCCTGGAATTCTGGTGCTGGACTGCCCTTGGGCAGGACAATGACTGATATATAGTGGACATTTCCCTTCTGTGAAAGGATGGTGAGCTAAAGACTCTGTTTGAGACTCAACCCCAGGATATAGGCCGGTAGAGAGAAACTCCCAGAACCCCCCTTACTTATGCTTCTATAAGGCTGTCCGCTTCGGAAGCCTTGTCATCTTTACCTAATTTTTCTGAAGATGCGGTACGTACCACCATACAACATATTAAGTCAGGGGCACCTTCTGACACTATCCCTCTTATTGTGATGAAGGATATATGTCCTGGGCTGCTGTGTGAAATCACGTAGGCAGTTCATAACTCTTGCCAATCAGGGATTGTTCCCAATGAGCTTAAGGATGCTACTGTCATTCCTCTTCCTAAAAAGCCTTCACTTGATCCTTTGCTACCCTCTAACTACCATCCCATCTCACTGCTACCATTCTTTATGAAGCTTCTTGAGTCACTGGTTTCTCCTCTGCTCTCTACTTATATGGAATACACAGACCTTTTTGACCCTGCTCAATCTGGTCTCTGTCCAAGATGAAATGGCCATGCTAGTTGATGCTGGAGGGGTTGAAGCCCTGATCCTATTGGATCTCTCAGCGGCATTTGACACCATAGACCACAATATCCTGCTCACCCGCCTGGCCCAAGTTGGTATCTCAGGCCAGGTGCTGACTTGGTTTGCCTGATTCCTGGCCAATAGAACTCAAATTCTCTCTCTCCCTCCTTTCCTCTCTGGGCTGTTTTCTCTCTGCTGTGGTGTCCCTCAGGATCTGCCTTGTCTCCTCTTCTCTTCAACATTTATATCTGGCCTATTGTGTGTCTCATCCGCCCATTCAGCATCAAGTGCTATGCCGACAACACAGATCTAAATCCGTCTACATCAGGATCAGGCTGAGGTGTTGTTGCGCCTGTCTCGGTGCCTGACTGCCGTGGGAGCATGGATGAACCACAATTGGCTGAAATTGAATGGAGACAAGACAGAGGTGCTGGTGGTGGGTTGTCTCCCCGATCCTTCACTCTGGGTGTCCTCTTTCTGGCCTTCTTCTCTTGGTCCTCTTTTGGGTCTACTAATGAGAAGGTGAAAATCCTAGGTGTGATTTACGCGTCCCTCTCGATGGATGCACAGGTAGCGGCAGTCTGTCAGTCAGGCCACTTTCACCTAAAAATTCTAAAGAAGGTCTTGCCGTTTATTCCTTCTCACCTTCGCTTTCCGCTAGTGGCAGCCTTAGCGCTAAGCCAGCTGGACTATTGTAATTCTTTATACCTGGCCCAATCTAAGGGCTTAGTCCAGCGGCTTCAGCGTCTTCAGAATATGGCTGCCCGGGTGGCTACTCGCTCCCCCTATGGAGCTCACATCTCCCCGGTTTTGCGCTCGCTCCATTGGCTGCCTATTAAACAGCGCATTGTTTTCAAGGCCCTCTGCTTGGTGCATCGCGCTTTGTTTGATCAAGGGGCAGAGTAACTCTGTGACAAGATCAGTCGCTACTGCTCTACATGGCCACTAAGATTGACGGCTGCTCGTCTTCTTGTAGTCCCGTTCTTCCGTCGCGCCCGCTTCGTAGGTCGGCCTTTTTCAGTTGTCTCGGCACAACTGTGGAACAGTCTCCTGCTGGCCATGAAGACTCTTTCAAATCATTGGGCTTATATAAAATCACTGACAACATATGTTTGGTTAACTATCCTTCTTTCTGAATACTGTTTCCTCTCTTCTCCAGCGACATGATGCCCTTGGGTGACCGTGTGCTACATAAGTTTAACTAACATAACATAACATCATATAGATAACTCAAACAAGGTAATGTACAGGGACAGTGGGTCGTCAATGTCCTCTTCGTCTTCACTGGGTGAGAAGAGAAAATATGATGGGAGGGGAGCCCAGATGTTTCTGGGTCTGCTCGCTACTGGTTGCAAGCTAGTCCAGCGCTTCTCCGTGTCAGAAGCCCAGGTGACAGCCTGAAGCCATTGATTGAAAGTGGAGGCTCTCGGGCGCAACCAGATTAGCAAAATACAGCGGGTCGCAAAGAACATACATAATCCAGTCAGTTTCTTGAGGTTGCGGCCCATGCGAGTGAACTCGTGGAAGAGACAGGCCAATGGGGATTGCGTGATAGTACAGTCAAGTATTTAAGATATGGTTGCACATATTTCTTTACAGAATGGTGAGAGTATCGGGCAAGACCAGAGCATATGTATATCGTCTGCATTGTCCGCTCAACACCTTGGGCACTCATAGGGGAAATCCCCCAACATGCGATGTAGTCTAGCAGGGGTACAGTGATACCTGTGGAATATTTTGAATTGGATCAGTTTAAATCTAGAGTTAAAAGAGACTTCTTTGGTGCGGGCGCACATAGACTCCCATCTTTGGTCTCTTATTTTGACACTTAGATCTCTATTCCATGTTTCCCTGAGCCCATTCCATGAGTGGTCTATCCTACCGTGAAGGAGGCGGTACAGTCTGGAGACCCTGCCCCTGGAAGCATTGCCCACCATAATCTCAGTCAATAGGGAATCAACAGGGGGAATCGAGGGGAATTCGGGCCACCTGTGCTTGAGAGATAGGCGTAACCCTGCATATTGAAGCCAGTGGGAAGGCCGTCATTGCGAGGATTCAGGCAGGTCTGGCCATTCGGTAAAGGTTCCCAGAGTGAAAACATCACGTATAGTGGCAAGGTCTCCATTGACCAAGTGATGAACCATCGCAGCATCTACTCGAGGGAAATCAGGGAGATAGTTCCACAGGGGAAAGTCGCTGTGAAATGAGTTAGGAGTGTCTGTCAGCTTCCAAAGTTTGTTCCATATCATGTCTAATTTGGGGCTTAGAGAAAGGACAATCAAGGAACAGACATCAAGTTAGTCAGCCGCAATGTGCTCGAGTTTAACGTGGGGGGGGGCATCCGACAGGATCGAACCAGAGCACCGCAAGCTGGACTAGCGCTGCAATCCAGTATCCATGAAAGTTAGGAGCACCAAACCCTCCCTGCGTAACTAGAGTACCCAACATTTCCAATTTTAGGTGGACAGCCCCAGAGTGCTATAGGAAGGCGTTAATGGTCCAGGTCAAAGACTTGAATAATTTGTATTCGGGCCACAGCTGTGCGTTCTGGAATCTGTACAGAAGTTGTGGTAGAACTATCATCTTGAGGACGGCCACCCTCCCAGCCAGTGTAATCAGTAATTTGGCCCAATCAGCTGTTTTTCGTGTAAGAGAGGTAATGTAATTTCCAAAATTCAGATCATATAGTGGGGTCCGATGATGTGTAACCACTACCCCGAGGTAAGTGTTTTCAGTTTGTGACCATGTAAACCCTCGAAGATCACGGGGGACCACAGTGGTATCAGCCAACAGGAACATTATGGATTTGGTACAATTAACCTTTAGGCCCGATAACTCGCCAAAGAGGATGATGTTGTCCGGGTTAGGGGCTAGATTATCCACGGGAGAGCGGATGTAAAGTAAAGAATCGTCTGCATAGAGAGAAATGATCTCAGGAACACCAGATAGTCCTATGCTCCTGTGGGCGTGCCCCTGATGGATCCTGTCCGCCAAGGGTTTCATGGCCAAAGCAAATATTAGCGGTGAGAAGGGGAAGCCCTGTCTGGTACATCTAGCTATCTCGAATTGGGCTGAACACCGGTCTTTGGTGCGGACCCTGGTGACAGGAGAGGCGTATAGCAGTTTTTCCCATGATAGGATGTGGGGACCGAAATTACTCTTTTCCAGCACAAGCCTTAGGAACCTTCAAGAGACTGAGTCAAAGGCTTTTTTCATGTTTAATGTGGCTGCCACGGCCTGTGTATCTAGGTCGATTCGGGCTAAAATGTTAAACAACCTGCGCAGATTGAGAGAGGTGGAGCGCCCTGGAATAAAACCTGACTGGTCGTGGCGGATGACGAATGGCATGTAGGGCGCCAGCTGGAGGGCCAGCCCCTTAGCAAATATTTTTATGTCGCAGTTGATGAGAAAAAGTGGCCGATAAGAGCCACATTGTGTGGCTGGCTTGCCAGGTTTAAGTAACACTGAGATGATCACCTCTATAAGAGAGGGGGGAGTTTGTCAACCTCTCATGGAGGGGTGCCGTCCGCGCTGTCGGAAGACGCCGGGAAGAAAGACTTGCAGTCCGGCGCTGCAGAGCAGAAGAGGCTCCTCCTCCAACAAGGCCGCAGAAGCCTCGCTCTGTCAATCCGCGGGGGCCCGTGCACCCTGGAGGTGTGATGAGGGGCACAGGCCTGGCCGCAGACAGAGAGTAGACAGCCTTGGGTATCTCGGTTGAGGTTCCAGCTCAAGGCACGATAGCTAGGCAGTAGCTTCACACCGCCGTCAGGCACCAGTTCAGTTGTTTTTTATAGTGTATCGGAGCACCAGCTGGGATATTTAGGTCATTAGGATGTTGCCCAAGCCAAAGCAACACGATTAGGTGGCCATTTCTCACCTGCGCAACAGCGCCCCCTCCATCCCAAGGTTTTAAAAGGAATGTGTGCAGACCATCCACCCATCCCACCCCCTAGTCAGATTGGAATCTTAGGAGCTGAGTGCCACTCCTATTTACGCTCTGCTCCTAATCATCGGATTGCATCAATTCAAGTTTATGTTGCCACACAATCCAAAGGTGTGCCTCTTTCTTACTTTCTCAGATAACATCCTGGGCATGCATTTCATGTGAATAATGTAGGTGTGATGCCAGAAATTATTCAGCCATCTCGATATATCTGATGCTGGCTTTGCAGTCCTCAAGGCAGGGAGACACCATAATCATTCATGCAACATGTATGTCTCAGTCACAGAACACGGTGCTACGGAGAGCCCTGGGATACAGCACTAGAATTGCACAAAGACAATTGCCATCAACCATCCGTGCCCACGGAACCCTTTGTGGAAATGGAATCACACAGGGTGCACTTGTTATACCAAAATCCTGTGAGCCACATGGCACCGGATTTCGATTTCTGATGAGGGTTTGTATAAGGCCGCATCAGGCAAAACGGCAGCTAGATAAGTAATTAAAATGTACAATTAAAGGGAAACTTTCTTAACACTGATGCAGTGCAATACATTCGAACTCACATTATTAGCTTGTTTTATTCCCCGTTTGCAATTGTATGTGCTTGACCAGTCGATGCCTGGTTTGAACCTGTCTCCAATAAATAAATCAACGAGCAATGCTTTTCCCAGAAAACCACAACCTTCACCATGTAAGCCCACCAGCAGGCAAGCGAAACAGCTGCATGTGTCACGCTTGAAAATTCACACTCCCTTTCATGTCGTCGGATTTGCAACCGAAAAGGAGTTCCAAGAAATGTCAACTTGTGTCTGCAAAGTTGCTCTGAGGAGACACTAACGATGGCATCTATAATAAAACAACGGACAGAAACAAACTCTGACGAAGCATCTGCAGCCTTCACCGGTTCCGTATTACAAGAACAAAACATTCTCAAGGTTTCTCCATTTTCAATATAACCCCATTCTCTCTTGCATGGGCAAAACACTAACGAAAGTCAAGGCCATAAAGGCTGACATTTTACTCATTAACCCGACCCGGGACAATGATCACTGCATTTTGGTTCCCGTGGAAAAAACTATGAATTAAAAGAAAGAGATTTGTACTGGTAATTAAAAAGTTAGATTCTGTTTTATTAAGAATCACTTACAACGTAATTATAAATATATAACCAGTATTTGACAGTAAAAAAAAAGCAATAGTGAAATATGGAATAAAAAGACATAATGTGCACTCATGTATATTCTTCAAAAATGCCATTTGGTGGGTGATGGTTACATTAAAAAAAAGCAGTCGTTCTTCAGCCTTCTGATTCACCATCATTTTACCACATGCCTTTTAACTGCGTTTCTGAAACATACAACATGACTGCCTGGTAGGTATCCTTTCTCTCCCACTCTGTCTCTCATATTCATCCTCCATGCATAGTTCCCAAAACCTGCCACACAGTGGGAGAGATACACATAGGCCCTGATTCAAGGAATTTATTGCAAGGCAAATAGGGACTTTGCGTGCCAAACCGCAAGCCAAACCCCTTTCATCGACTCATGGAATCGACTGCGTAGGACTTTCCACGGACCTGCATCGACTGTGTGGACCAGACTTACGAAAAGGCCAAAATAGGAGGTGGAACATGCAGAATGAGGAAGAACTCTGCAAAATGTCAACGTGTTGAGGGATGGTCCACGGCTAAGCAAGCGTACACCCATTCCTACGCAAACCCAA
Source organism: Ambystoma mexicanum (assembly GCF_040938575.1). Taxonomy (NCBI): domain Eukaryota; kingdom Metazoa; phylum Chordata; class Amphibia; order Caudata; family Ambystomatidae; genus Ambystoma; species Ambystoma mexicanum. The sequence continues at coordinate 1,230,240,545 of NC_090930.1, read as the reverse complement.
ACAAATTGCAACCTCACATTGGGAAAAGGTACACGCAAACCCAGTGATCCATCTGCTAGATGCTAGCAGGCGTAAACTTCAACGTGCATAGGAACCAATGTGTATAAAGCATGCAATGCACACCAAACTGTCATCTACAACCACAATGAGCCTAGCAATAGTAGGATCTATCATGCATGGACACCACAGGATGAGGAGGATGAATAGGATGCCCAGGGTTGGGCCCTTCACACCACACACAACAATCTTTGGGATGCTGGATGACCAGGTATATGCTAGCTACAGGTTCCCCCCATGGAATCATAGACCTCATCAGGGGGTGGGGAGATGGCTTAGCATCATCCACCATCTGCTCCCAGGCTCTTACCCTGCTAGAAAAAGTGCTGACTACACTCCATTCTTAGCAAGTGGGTCCGTCCAGTGAACCACCGCAATAGTTGGTGGGATATCGCAGGCCACCCAATCCCGTTGTCTACGCTAGACATTGCCATGCATAACTGCAAGTGCGTGTGTACACAGGCACATATATTTGCCCTGAACACTGGCGGAAAGGCAGGCAGTGTTTCAGGAATTCTATACAGTAGCACACTTTCCCTGTGTAGTAGGTGCAATTAACTGAATACATGTTCTGCTATGCCCCCCTCCTCCCTTATTGACAAAGCACATCTACCGGAATCAAAAGCACTTGCACTGTATTAATGCGCACGTAGTGTGTGATGCCAATGGAATTATCATGGAATTGTATGCCAATGTTCCAGGCAGAACACATCCTAGCTACTTCTTCTGCCATTCACCACTGCACTTGGGCCTTGCCACCTGAAAAACATGGCAATGCATGGCTTATCAGTGAGTATGAACGGTCACGCACATGCATGCACCTGAAACACTGAACAATAGACCCTGAAAATGAATGACAATGACAACCATGTACACATTTACACGGGACAGTGCCTACCCGGTGTCAACATTCATGATGACACCATTCCAAAATCCAACAACACCAGCTAAGGTGAGATACAATATAGCACATTCAGTCACTACGGACATAGTGGAGTGCACATTCAGTGTGCCAAACTCATGGTTCCGCTCCTTTGACCACTCTGGTGGGGTGTTGCTATATGCACCACCAATAGTTCGTAGGCCGCAGGGTCAGGTAGCAGAGTCTTTGGAGCTCCCACTCATATGGATCCTGTGTGCTGAGAGAGGCGGGCAATCCTTTTTTGCTGTCTTCTGATATAAAACCATAGACAGACCGCAGAGCGGGCCGTGGAGTCAGGGAGCAGAGTCTTTGGAGCTTCCACTCATACAGATACTGTGTGCTGAGATAGGTGGGCTGTCCTCTTTTGCTGTCTTCTGATACAAAACCATAGACAGACCGCGGAGTCAGGTAGCAGAGTCTTCGGAACTTCCACTCTTACGGATACTGAGTGCTGAGAGAGGCGGGCAGTCCTCTTTTGCTGTCTTCTGATATAAAACCATGGACAGACCGCAGAGCGATCCGAAGAGTCAGGGAGCAGAGTTTTTGGGTCTTCGGGCTCTGCAGGCTCCGCAGCACGCCAGACCGCGAGGAACTTTTTCCGGACACAGACCTGAGGGAACACCTCCTTCCTACCTTCCCAGCAGCATGAACAAGGAATCCCAGGAGCGGCAGTGGAGAACGGAGGGCGAGAAGAGGAGAAAACCGGAAAAACGTGCTGCGCCAACAGACTGCATCGAGCAGACGTTCAGCATCTTATAATCAAGTAAGATCCTTTGGATAAGGTCTTAAAGGGAAGTGCACATAACGCGAGCGGGATACTGCAGGGAATCACCCTTTGATCCCACTCGCTAGCCTAGTAGTAGTGCGCTATATTTTTCCCAGCCCTGGGCTCTAAGACTGAGGAAAATGGGGGAAAGGGAAGCGAGAACCCCACTGCCTATCATTGAACCGAGGGAGCCCAATAGTTGCCAGCACTGGGGCTACAAACCAAGGAATCAGAAGTAAGATGCCTTCCTTTGTAATAAAAAATAAAAATATAAAAAAGGGGTAAGAACGAGACAAGCATAGAACTATATACGCTGCAGAACCCTATCACGTTACAAGCCAAGCGGGCCATGTTGAGGGCGGGGTCGGAGGGAACACCGCAGAGCAGCCTGCCGGAAGCCCATCAGCAGGCTGATCATAGACAACACATCCCCAACAAAATGAAGCTGCAAAGCATAGCATTACTGGAACCTATAGATGAGCCAATATGGAACGGCTCATATATAGCACCAGTTGTAAGCTCAACGACACTGGAGACCCCAATGCCAGAAGGCCCAAGACCCATACATCCTGCCCTATTAAGGATAACGACAGCCCAGATACATGGCATTTTGGACCAGGAGACCGAAGAGAAAGAGGTCCAATCTGACCATACATAAACAGTCAACCAATGGAGATAAGGGTTGGAATACACGGTCACAACAAAAAACATTTAAAGAAAGATCAAAGAGCACTTTGGTAAGAAGAGACATAAGAGCCTGAACAACACCACAATTTCTAGAGTGGATAATTAAGGTACCTTAACATCAAGACCAGAGGTTGACCAGCCCCAGGCTGTAAGTACAATCCAAGTGCAGGTGACCCCAAAAAGGGGTAGAATGGACCCAGAATTAGAGGAAGAAGAGATAGAGGTCCAAGGAGGAAACCCCAATGCAAGAAAAGAAGCAGAGAAAGGGAGCCCAGCATCAGAAAGGGAAAAGGAGTCCCAGAAAGGCCATTATCCAGAAGAATGCACCTTAAAGGCACTACATTTTGTATTAAATTCTTTAGTGTCAGTGTTCGAACTCTTGGAGGGGGGGGGTCCAGAGCCAAGCAGGGATCCTCCTCGAATTAACAGATGAATTGGCCAAATGTGACTCCTCTGTGGTGGGCCTGAAGAATGTAATCACCACCACCATAATTCCCACAGTAAATGACATCAGAATCGAAGCAGCTAAACAGAGCCTCAATATCTCCTTCATCCAGAGACTTTCTCTAGCGAATAGAAAGGAAGATGCAACATCGAGAGCCGAAGTTAGAGAACTATTGCAAGCTATACATTCCCACCTTGGGCCACAAGAGAAAGGGTTGGCTGACGCAGCCGAAAGTTAAAAAATTGGTGACGACACCCCACTATCAGAATCCACCTTGAAAGAATTTATGAGATTATCCCAGGTGGCTGAAAACCAAGTGGAGGTCTCTAGTGAAAATAGAAGTGTTATAATGGAAATGGAGCTACATGAAAACAGGAGTGTAATTATGGAAATCCAAGAAGAAAGTGTGGAAAATTGAGTTATTGAAATTCAAGAGTGGACTGCGGCAAGCAATCAAAACTCCAAGAGAAGAAAAACACTGAAAAGAAAAGGAGGGGGAAAAAAGGGACAGAAAATCATCACGAACATCCCAATGATGAGCAGGGGAAAAAAACAAAAAACAGAAAAAAACAAAAAACAAAAAATGCAGGGATACATAACTTTGCAAGCAATATTACAATGGCAGTTGCCGAAGGGCACACAGGCACTCACATCCATGGACCATCTAAGCCCTCGACGGAACCTGGTTTACACTCCAGTATGCAGTTAAGGTCAGGACAAACTCTGGCGTGCGAGAAACAACAACATGGGACTTTACCCAAAAACTCTCCTGAGATTCAGCGGGTGAGCATAGGCCTGCAAACAGACAAACAACCAGGCTCAGTCCAAAAGGCGAACAATCGGAGGGGCAACCTAAAATTAGGGGAGAGGGCCACCCCATTGCAGCATCAGGGGCAAATTGTCCAACCAACCCAGCAAGAGGAGAAAGCCCAAAAAGGGAAGAATGTGAAATTAGCCCCAATTTTCCAACAAAGTAAAGAACTGAGGAGAGGTATGGTGGCCAAAAGTGCAGATATGGACTCAGAAGGAGCAAAACTGAAAATAGCACCTTCTCCTCAGTGCCCAAAAAATAGCAAGTCAACTGGCAAACGGAGACCCAGCCATTCCCAATGTGGTGACAACCGAAAAAGGTGAAGGTAAAACCGAGAAAATCCAGGGGGCATGGAATGGGTCCGGAAAGTCCAAAGAGATTGGGCAAAGGGTGAACGTTCAGGGGAGGGATACAAAAACCACACAAGGGGAGCAAATAGAGAAAGCCACAACAGGCTTTGAAGTGCCAAGAATTTGGCTACAATCCACACGAAAGTATAATCAATATAAATCACTAAGTAGAGGGACAATCCTTGCAATGTTCAAGAAAACCAAGAGTGTGTACCTATTTGCATTGACTGACATAGAATATGTCAGATTCCCTGAATGTAAAAATCCACTCAAGGTGGAGCCGGAGCTGACTTCGATAAAAGCATATGAAGCAATCTTAAAAGCACCCATGGCCCTGGAATCTCAAGGCCTAAAAGCAGATAGAGATCCCACTGAAATAACCTTGGATGGAGTCAATCCTCAGCAAGAGCCCAGAAATATAAGATCACACAGCCAAGAAAGAGACCTATTGGGCTATAGAACGGAAAACTTGGCAGCTTTAGGAGATCCGTTGAAAGAAGGAAAAATGCTGGCCGCACTCCCGGATATCCTAACCCAAGTCTTAACGAGTATAGGACTGGGAGCAAGACAACTTTAGTCAAACAGGTTTCCATGTGGTGAGTTGGAATACACGGGGTCCTACCACTTTTAGATCAAAAAATGTCAAGGACTACCTTCTGGGCAAGATGCACATTCTCGTTCTACAAGAAACCTGGCTGGTGAACGCCATAGAGATAGAGGGCTTTACCACGCATTGTTTGCCAGTCAGCCAAAAATCGCTCGGAAGACCAGCACGCGGGCTCCTACTAGCATTCAAAAACAGCTCAGTGAAGGCCGCCACACTGATATTCAAGAATGAAGTAGGCCTTTTGGCCAGCAGAATCCATCTTAATCGCGAGATACCAAATCCAATGGTAGTGTGATAGATGTGTATTGGAATCCCGCCTCCTCCTCACTTGAAGCATTTTTAGCCACCCTAGGCACACTACTGACGACAATTAAGGCAGAAATGGGGAGTGCCCATATAATGGTGGCAGGGGATTTGAACTCTGTATGTGTACAGCAGCAAGGAGGGAAAGAGAGACTGGAGAGAAAAAAAGTCTCAAGGAGAGGGGCACAGTGGTTGGCCTTCATGAATATGTGGGACCTTAAAATGCTAAATGGGTGCTTGGAGGGGGATACAAGCCACAACGTGGAAGCGGGGGGGCTCCTCCTCTACATTAGAGTACATCTTCGTCAGCCAAAGTCTCTTCTCCTTAATATCTACACTGGAAATAAAACCGGAGGGTGGTAGTGACCACTCCAGATTAGAAGTGTACTTTCCAGATCTACGAGGACACCCTCAAGTGGAACACAAGCAAAACTGGAGGGGAGCAAAGGTAGAGTGAGGCTAGTCAAATATGGTCTAGGGGTGAAAAACTAAATATAGAACTAACACGACTGCCAATAATCCACCCTAATATACCATTGTCGGCCAGATAAATACATCAAATTTATCTGGTCAGTTGTACCCCCAAAAATGCCAGCTTCAGGGGTTAAAAAGCACCACCAACATGAGTTTGACAAAGAGTCAAGCGCCAAGAAAAGGGAAACAAGTAAAGATCTACGTAGACTGAGAAGGTTGAACTTGGGCCCAGATGCATATAAAAAGGAAGCAAATGGCATTAGGAGCAATTATACACATTGGTCCATAAACCACAGAATGGCTCGTCTGCAAAATGACGGGGAACAAATGTTAAAACTGCTGGCGGAGACAAACACCAGAGGATTCTGGTTGGTTATGAGCCAATTGGATTCTCAATCAAATAGCTCCTTGTGCAATTTGGTAGATGAAAAAAAATGGATTGAACACCTTTCAAAAACTTTTAAGAAGCCAAGAGAGGAAAAGATGATAGAGCCACAGGATATTGAATGGTCATTGAATCCGGACAAAGAAGAAATCAAGGAGATAATCAGAGACTCATAAACATCAAAAGCAGCTGGACCTAGCGGCCTGACATATCAGGTCCTTAAGAGTGAACCAGAACTTTGGGCCAGGGTCTTGAGGCACCTCTTTAAGGAGATCCTCGCCACCAAACTATTTCCCCTCGTCATGGAAAACAGCCTTAATTAATAATCCATTTTTTTAAGGGGGGTTGACAGGACAGACCCTATTAACTACCACCCAATTACTCTTCTAGATATAGAAAGAAAGATTTTTATGAGGCTGGTAGTTAAAGAACTCACACAATGGGTAGAAAATGAGGGGGCACTGTCTTGATTTCAAACAAGGTTCAGATGTGAGATGTCCACAGCACTTAACTGGGTGACCCTGAGCCTGGGGGGCACTGTCTTGATTTCAAACAAGGTTCAGATGTGAGATGTCCACAGCACTTAACTGGGTGACCCTGAGCCTGGTTAGTGAGACCACCAAAAGAAAGGGAGACCTGCCACTATATGGGGCTTGGATCGACCTCTCCAAAGCCTTTGACCAGATCAGCAGAGGCAATCAGTGGGCAAAATTCAGGCAAAATGGAGTCCCAGAGGTCCTATTGGCTATACTGATAGATTAGCACTGAAATACATCAGTGAGGGTTCGACTAGACGAGAAAGAGAATCTATCAGACTTATTGGTGGTTGAGAGAGGATTAAGGCAGGGGTGCTTGGGAGCGCCCTTATTCTTCAATCTCTTCCTGTCAGATATGGGAGAAGAACTTGAATCGGCAGCATTGGCCAGCCCAATCCTTAATGGAAAGCAGATCTTTTGGCTGGCCTACACAGACAATATCGTCCTGCTGGATAGAACAGCTTTAGGCCTCCAACGACTAGTATCTAAACTGGGAGAATACGTGGAGAAAAATTGCCTGGTTATAAACCCACTAAAATCGAAGATCTTAGTTTTCAAACACCCAAGGAAAAAAAATCAGCTTTGAGAGATGGTCCCTGAACGGGCAGTTAACACCACAAGTAGATGAATTACTTTACTTGGGTTATAAAATCTATGCCAACCAACCAATCAGGAGTCAGACATCCTCTCTAAAGTACAGGGGCTGATACCTCATATGAAAAAGATCAAAGGGAAGTACTGCAAGTTTACCATCCTGCTGATGATAAAATACTATAAACCTAAAATAGTACCAATCATCCTGAATGGCATAGAAGCCAAAGTACCACTCTGGAACTTAAACTGGGCCAAAATAGAAGGCAGAATTTGGAAAGGCTCTCTCAACCTTCCAATAAGCACCCCGGGTTGGAACCTATGGTTGGAACTGGGTCTTATCTCATTAAAGTGTCGAGCAGAGTGGAAACTAATTACACTCTATACAGAGATAAGAAACCCCAGTCCAGGCTCGTTATATGAAGATATGGGAGTACATTTAAAAAACTCCAAATCATAAGCCCTGCTGGGTTTGGAAACCAGAGTAAGCGATATTCTAGAAAAAATAGCGTCAGATAGACCCTGATTGCCAACCCGCTCAGGGTTAAACGAGATTTAGAACGTATGGACTGGATAGAAACCATAGACAAGGTGAGAAACTCATCCCCACATAATGCATTCCTGAAGGCGGAAACAAATGTAGGCTCTCTTCCCCGTTATCTAGAAAAGTACCCCGACCCAAGAATAAGGTTAACTTTCTTATGGGTAAGACTGAATCTTCTCCCTACTGGTGAGATCCTGACCATAAGAAGACAGGAGGAAAGGGCAGTCAAACTATGTAATATCTGTGCCAATCCAAAATTACAATCGCTTCGCCACATCTTGATGCAGGTCAAAAGGGACCTGGACTTTGAGACTTGCCAAGTTAAGAAGATTCACAGATATGGAGGAGGGAGTCTTATCAGAACACCTCTGGGAGAGAATGATCTCAGGCCAGGAGTGGTAGAAATCCTGAAGAATTTGAACCTGCTTAACTAGAGCGACAGGGAAATGGTCACTGGGGGGGGGGAAGCACAACAGAGAGCAGGAACTTTGGAAAATCGGCCTCTAAGGAAAATAGAGAGAGTGGGGTACCACCAGAAACCAGAAACCTTAAAGGTTAAAAGGCAATATTACCCCCACAACAACAAGGGCATACTGCTAAATGGCAAATCTCCAGGAAGGCGGAGTAGTTGAGACCCATCACAGTGCTCTCAGGATCTAGAGTCATAGTTTTATTAAAGGATTTAAGGGGCAAGTTTTTTTATCAGTTTATGGTTACTTTCCCCTTTATGTTCTTTTTTATTTATGATTTGATTTGTAACAATCAAAATTGTAAAGGTTCTAATGATTTGTTTTGTTTTGAACCATATACAATAAAAAATGTTAAAAGTATGTAAAATCACAGTGGCTGCATATGTACTGCACAATGTTGCCACATGGTGTGTGTACCGGTGGAATTGCAGGTGGGACACTGCCCACAACCACAGGCAACACCCTTGCCCTTGGTTGGCCAAAGGGCACATGGAGAGGCTGCACACACTTAGCTGGTGCAATCATACTTTACATAAAAACCTGCCCCTCTGGGGCACACACAGTGAGGCCACATACAAGATGCCATTCAATGATGAATTGGGGCCTATACTCAGTGCCCACAAACACAGCCCTGAAAATGTGTCTCTGGGAGAGCCAAATTGTGTACGTCCATTAGACGTAACACAACATGCACAAACAGAGATGCAAATAAGGCTTGCAAGTGGGGTCCCACTTTGTAAAGTTGGGAGTAAAATTATTCTGGAGGCATATCAAATGTAAGAACAAATCACAAATGTGGGAATTACATAAACAAGTAAAAATATGTTGGGACAGAAAAATGCATGAACTTGGCAACATTCAATTCTTAGCCCATGGTCATTCAGGGCCATCAAAGGCTACATGTTTACTTGTTCCAATTAGCCAGTCAAAATATTATTGTACACCTGTGGGACTACATGCACTAAAGGCTGAAACCTATCTATGGTGCTGTGAGTGTGAAAGCCGGGGCACAAAATTCCACATGTTTCATACATACTCTGAATAGGGAGCATTTGAACTCCATATTTGAATTTCCACTGAGTGTGAGCCAATATGTAAGTTAGCTAAAGTGTTTGAAACATCCCTAATCTGTATGGTTGTGTACAACTCACCAATGCTGTCATAGCAACTTCAAACAACAGTGTCCATTTAGTACACCCAGAAACACACAGAACAAGCAACAAAGTCCCCAACCACCGCCACATGGGCAACAACAACTGTTCTGCACGTAGACACCAAACTACACACATGAGATCACGAGTAGGAATGCATAGCACAACATGGAAGTGATTAACAAAGACATGTCAGGACTGCCCTGGACCCACTTAGCATGTTCCACAACAATAAACAGGTTGAGTGGCCAACCCATTCCCTGACAACAACTATGCTCACAATACACAGTCACATCAAAGCAGTTATGCAGATTCAGAAAAATGCAAGTGCACTGCAAGAAATATGCTCATCTCACCTCACATCTCACAGGCGGATCTGCAAACAAGAAGGCGGGGGGGTTGATTGGGTGAAGAGGGAGTAGGAAATTGAGAAAGGTGATGTCCTCTTGGCAGCTTCCATTCAGTTTTCACTGGGCGCTGAGCTTGAGTATGAATATTGGATCGATGTGAGTCCTCGTGTGCTGTTGGTGTGAGTCTTGTGTTGTTTGTTGTTGCACTGTGGTGAAGTGTGTGAGGTTTGCCATGCAAGAAGGTGGTTGTGTGGATTTGTTTGTGAGTTAAGTATGCAGAAATTTGAATTTTTAGGTTAGTGGGTTATGAGATATGAAATTCCAGAAAAGAAAACTAAGCAGGCCGGTTGATTCAAATACTTTGTTTCAAAGTAATCTGAACACGGGATCAGAGAGTCATAACAACTTTGCAAATAAATTATATAATTAAAGTATCATCTCATTTTATTTTAATCACATTCTTTATTTTAAGCTTTGAAAATACAGTGCACGCACATTGACATCTGGCTGATAATACAAGGATACTCTAATATGACTTACACCACAATGTTTTACATCAGGACAAAGATGAAATATGTAAGCTTAAGAGTACTGCTCATCAGAAATCGGGTGGCCCACCTGCAAAATATGATTTTAACAACAAATTTGCAACAACAGACAAGGGGGGTCATTCCTCTATTACCACCATGACTGCCTCCAAACTCGGGTCCGGGTCCGTGGTGTCGGAATGGGGATTTACCGGGACATTCCAACATATGCGGACCCGGTAAGTCCCCATTTCAAAAACCATTCCCCATTTCCATTTGAGCCCCCATAGGTCTCAATGGGAATGTGAAAGGAGCTAATAACGAGTCCCTTAACGGGTCCCGCTAAGGCCGGCTGATAAAACCCACTAAGGGACGTCGTAATAGGGCGTTAGGGGGGTAACCGCACCAGCATCCTTACCGGTGCCGTTAACCCCCTACCACCAGGGTTGGAATGACCCCCAAGGTTTTTAGGGAAACCTTCAGTGTAAGGTGCAACCACAGGAGGATGAATAAAGAAGGTATCCAAACTATCCTTGGCGTGTTGAGTTTGTCCATGACTTTACATATGCACAGAAATTCCAGTTTTTATACAGAGACAACCAGACTGTATTCTGGATAACTTTTGGAAGAAGCTTGGCACTTTCAGACAGTGGGGGTCATTCCGAGTGCAGCAGAAGGGGCTAACGGCACCGTTAAGGATGCCGGTGCCGTTAAGTCCCTACCACCGCATTCCGAGGTCCCTTAGCAGGTCCTACTAGGGCCAGCTGGTTTTACCAGCCCCCCTTAGCGGGATCCGTTAAGGGACCAGGGAGCTAATAACAGGCTAATAACGCTATTTGCGGGCCCGTTATTAGCTCCGTCTCCATTCCCATTGAGCCCTATGGGGGCTCGAACAGGAATGGCATTCAGAATGGGGACTTACCTGGTCCGCCTAGGTCGGAATGTCCCCATTCTGACATCACAGACCCGGACACAGGTTTGGAGGCAGCCATGGTGCTATTAGCACCATGGCTACCTTCAAATTCAAAATGACTCCCAGAGAGTTCGAAATAATGCAGGAGTCCACATTAATGTGCAAGCAAGGAAATGGGGCAAAGATCAGCTGCAATATTGCATTGTCCACCTCACAGCTGATAGTCGTACACAGGAATAACTCTCAGTACTATTCAGTGGGATAGAATTCTATCCTTCTAAACCTATCGACAAAATAGAACTGTTCAGCAATCAAATGGAGGAATTATTTAATGATAAAGCAGCTGATGGCCCTTTGAGTAATGGAATGGTGAACAACTAGAACAAAATAAGCAAATTAAGATGGACACAGAGCGTATATTGGAGCAGGGGCCGGTCATTCTAACATAGATTTAAACATCCCATGTGCCTGCACAACTACTCTGCACTGGTCAAATGACACAATGCACTCTTGTTATATCTGCTAGGTTCTGGAACTAATAGTGAGCACACACGACATGTGTGGGAAGAAAAGGGAACCATATGTTTTACCACAGAGGGAAAATAGTCAGAAAGGCCCTTTAGGCAAACATCAACAATCCACGTTAATTTTAGTCCTTAGGGCATAGGATTTAAAAAATGCCAAATGCCCATATGCCAGTCAAAGACAGGACCAGAGGGTGGACAATAAATCAGAAAGAAAAGCCACAACCCTGTATTAACATCTTGGTACATGTCAAGCACAATTACCATTGGAATTCACTTCATGGAAAAATAGTTCCACAGCCATTAGAAGAATATTCCATTAATGTCAACAATACTAAGTCAGTAGGCCAGTTGTGTATGTGGGAAAATCAAGGCAAGTTTCTGTTTTTTATGGTGAGGATTCAGTAGCAAACAACGTCAGAAAAGACCCCAATCAGGAGATCCAGGCATCAGCTCATGAACCAGGAGACCCAGGAGGATTTACATCACAACAGGAATGCCTCCAATATTATCTCATGGAAATTACGTGAAGTCCTGATTTTAAAAAGCTTTTGCCTCAGACCAGAGGGACCCCTGAGGGCGAGCATTGAAAAAAAAGTGTGCACCCCAGGGCCCAGAGTTAAGTGTGCTTGATGGTAGTTTTGAGGAAACCCGCTCCAGCAAGACAAACTCCAGGTTAGTATAGGTCTTCACCCTAGTTGATGTTTATAGATATCTGGTGCCCAGGAAATTGAACCCTCCGCCAATGACAACCCATATGATCAAAAGTAAGAATACACAGCTTTACTATGACAAACCTTCTCAAGCCTACAGTGAAAATACCAACAAGGATGTTTTGAGGAAGATGAGTGAAACCAGCTAAATGGATTCCAGAGTCAAAGTCAAAGGAGGGGTGGCCAAGCCACAGAAGACATTCCCATGGTAAAGTGAATGGTGGAGGCAGCCCAGGATATCCCACGGAGCCGGTGAGGTAGGGTAGTGGTGTCCCAACTCCATTCCAGATGATGACAGCTTCTAAAACTTCATTTGGAGTGACCCTGGTGAATCATGTTGGACATCAGTGATGAAGTGGCCTGCATAAGATCCCAGCACAAGGGCGTGAGTTAACACCATAGTAGAGTCATAAAGGAAGATGCATGAAGCCCAGTTTAGACTTCTAGCAGCATAAATCCCTAACCAGGATACACCTAAAAACCAGGTAGTACAGCCAAATAAGGGACACGAAGAATGCACTGACAGAGGGAATCAGTGGTAAACCTCCTCCAGAAGGTCAGCAGACCTGATTCTTCTGAAAATCTAGCAACAAGAAAGCAAGCAGAGGACTGGAAGATCTATTTAGTAGCACTACTCTTTGGGGCTTACCAAAGTGGGGGCTAGGGTCAAAGGGGCCAGGTTTCCAATCATTCTTGATTGCACCAATGACTGCCACACAGCCTAGGCCACACTCAAAGTATGTGAGAGGGAAAGACCAGGGATGCATACTTGTCCTAACCAGTAAAAACCAAGAGGAGGTTTGCCATGTGTGCTCACTAAGAACACACATAGTGACAGTGCCCATTTTAGGACCATCTCATGTTTGCCCTGAAAAAGAGAATGGGGTCATTACGACCCAGGCGGTAAGTACGCCAACTTTACCACCATGGTGTAAACTATGTTTACACCATGGTGGATGGCGGATTTACCGCCCCATTCCAAGGTGAGTGGGGCGGTAAATGCCCATTTCCCATTTTACCCTTCCCCATTCCCATTTTTGCCCCATAGGGCATAATGGGAGTGGGGAAGGCGCTAATTACGCCACCGTAAATTACGGGGGCGTAATTAGCACCAAGGCGGTTTAGCACTATGGATTTTAACGGCTGCTAAAAGCAGCCGTTAAAATCGGAATCAGGAGTTAAGGATTAACGACGGCGTTAACCCTTAACGCCTGAGTTGTAATGAGGCCCAATCTCTTAAAAATTAAGTGGTTGATAGCTGGACTTAAAAAATACTTTGGTTCCTTTATGGCTACAAAAAAGGTTAATTGGGCTAACAATGTGGCCACATTGCTTGCTCCCTTTGTGAAGCCAACACAAAGATACAGCTGCCACCAGTCATATCCCTATCATGAATGTAGAGTGACAGAATCACTGTAGGGCAAATTGTGGATGCTTAGGAAGCTCCCCTGTTCCTGGAAACCTTATGGACTACCCCAGGACCATCTACTCTAAAAGAGTGAAAAGCGGTTGCAATGGTGGGGGGTCTTCAGTAGAAGTCAATCAGCCCACCATAAACAGGTAAAAGGTCTATACATAAAAAGCGGGAAAGCAAACTGTTTAGGGTGCATACAAAGAGGCCCTAGAATACCCAAAATAGGAATTCTCTTAAAACTAAACGACAACATGCCTGTCATGGTTGATCACACCTCGAAGCAATTATTTAAAGAGATGTCCTGGTACATCCAGGACTCCACTGATCTGCTGAACAACTGGATGATATGGGCACAATCCCAATGCATACAATATTATCAAACATGTGCCTGAAGTTACTCTACACCCATATTCTCCACATTGATTGGACACGGTCCTGTAAGAAGGCTCCAGGTATTTACACATCATGTTCAATAAACAAATATGGAAGGTGATTATGCCTGGGTGACCATATTTGCAAAAACCTTTAAACACCCACATTTCGAGTGATTTAACCAGGTCAGACATACTTTTAAAAAAGTTCAACCAAGTTTACTCTCCTTGGCTATGAAGGGCCATGTGGTCATAGCTCATTTTTAGGCTTAGACAGCTTTGAGTGAGGCAGGAGGTGGAGTTCACGTAGCTGAGTTCTAAGAATAGTGGGCAGAGGAAGTGACTGAATGGGGACTCAGAGTTGATTTAGGATAGGTTTTATTTGCTATATGTCACACATTATGTGATATGAAGTGAGTGAGGAAAAAAAGTGATGTTTAGTGAGTCTAATGAGAGTCAATCCCTGAGAGTGAGAGCAGCTTGGATTACTGTGAGGGGCACACACTTCGGATCTTCCATTTTGAGTGACACCCACAAATGTCTGAAGTAAATACCAGTGATTGTTTGATAGAGGATACACCTTGTCTTCTATAACTTTAAAACCATGTACGCCACAAGGAAAGTAAACCCCTGTTCACTACAAGGGTGTATTTGAGCAGTCGTCAAGTCCATCACACATCCACTCACCATCTAACTACATCTGGTGCCATGCTTCGTCAGCTCTAGATATTGCCATCATAATAAAACTCTGCGATACTCCGCAATATACCCTCCTGAGTATTTATGCTGACACTCATGCCTACCAATAACTTATCACATTTGAGAAACATGCATCCCTACATCGACAGCAATATCCCCACCAACACATCTCAAATGGTTTTCCTCTCTGTTTCTGGTTAGTGTATTGTCTAGTTTCTCATTCCTATCGTCTCCTCCTCAAGCCTCTTCTTTCTTTCCACAAACGTATGTCTGCCAAACCCTGGCAGGGTCACAATATGCCACCTTTCGGACAAGGCAAGGTGCCTTAAGACCACTATGGTGGTGATGGGGTCATTACAACTATTGGATAACATAACATAACATAACATAACATAACATGACATGACATGACATAACATATATCTGCTTCACACTTTGTTTAACAGCAGAGAATCCCTGAGGGAAGCTTATGCGAGACTAATATTTGTATGCTTTCAATAGATAATGTTGCAGAGATTTATGGAGCAGGGAATTACACCAGTCGGTGTTCATCTGTTGAAATGAGTAAAAGAGAGACTGTAATCAGTTAACACCTAAGAGGAGGTGTAGGATGAGCAGTGAATACCACAAATCAACCGGTGAGAGACTCGAGCTTGCAGATTTTCTACTGGAGAAAATTGCAGAGATTCTGGGAGGAAATAGATCAACTTGTAAGTGCCTGTATCATAATACAAGAGAACCAGACACAGTGACACTCGGGTGGCACCTGGATGACACTGGAAAGGGGAGCAAAAAAGCAGAGAATCCAGAAGGGCAGCTTGTGTGAGAAACACACTGTTGTGTTATTGTGGGAGATAAAGTAGCAAAGATTCAGGGAGATGTGACATACACCATTCAGTGTCTGTTTCCTGAAGTGAGTAAATGAAATAAGTGACTGCAAGCAATACTCGGGAGTAAGATGAGGAGGGGTAGAGATTGCCTCAGTGAAATGTCTGTGAGAACTCACCCTTGCATGACTTTTGAGGGGCAATGTAGCAGCGTTTTATGCAGGCAGGGAATACACCAGTCAGTGGAGCAAAGAAACTCTGGGGCCTATTTGCATGAGACTCACGTTTGCACAATTTAAGAGTGAGAAAGTAGCAGATATTCAATGAGAAGCTGAGAAGCAGGCTACATCAGTTAGTGTCCATATCTTCAAGTTAATGAATGAGAGCATAATCAGGTGACACTTAGGAGGTGAAACAGAGAACCCCTGAAGATAACCCATGTATGACTCTTACTTATGTGATTAGTGAAGGTGAAAGCAGTAGCTATTCAGGGAGGTGGAAGGTACACTCATCATTGAAGTGATTGAACAAGAAACATTCCATCCAATGACAATTTGGAGTAGGAACAGGAGAAGAGAATCCCTGCGAGCAACTTGAGTGTGATTTGCATGCATGTTTTTTTTTAGGAAGAAAGTATACAAAGATTAATGGATGCAGGTTCGTGTCCGTCCTTAACATTAGTGAATGGGACACGTGTCATTGGGTGACACTTGGAAGAAGGAACTGAGAGTCACAACTCACACTCATTTGTTTTTTAGGGGAACATTACCCATGATTCCGGGATGTGAATTCAAGGGAAGATATGCTGTTCATGTTCTTTTCACATTTGCAGCTGCACTCGATGTGTGCTATGGGGATGGCAGTACTGCATGTAGTCATTCGAAGGTATCATCTGGCTCAAGTTTCATACCCCATGCATACATCAGTCTGCAGTATATGCACTAGCACAAGTACATGCATGGGTATTGTGCCACAAAAATGAACTCCCACCAAGACCAAGAGATGAAGTTGCACTATCAGTTCCATCCACTATCTCAGGGGTAGAAGGTAGAGCACTGCAGATTGTATATTCTGAAGTTGAAGGACGAACAACACACAGGGTAGTTGAACACCTGGAGGAGATTGGAAATTCAATATCTGTGTCTGTACAGCCACATCCCCTCATACGTCAGACAATAATAATGATGATGATGACATGGAAGATGATAAAGATAACAATAAAGATCCATCAGGTATTGGGTATACATGTGTGTTGCTGCTGGAAATCAGTTATACAGAGGAGAATGATAACAACTATGCAAAGTCTCAAATAATAACACAATCTTTCCCCACTGTGTACAGTCGCTTTGGGAAATATCCTTCCTGTTACAGAGCAGACAGTACATGAGATAATTAGGTGGCATCAAGAAATCACTACCAACACTGCCAGGAGTAAACTGAGATGATCCCAGCCTGTATGTTATTAGCACACAACAACAACCAACATGTGGCAGTACTTCACCCAAAATAAAGAACAATTAAATCTGGGCTTTTGAAGAATCTGCTGAAAAATGTGCCAAGCAAAATCAGGGACAGACCTAGGGATGACATCTTGGTAGTCCCATACACTGCAGCCCCATGCACAAACCTGGGAATGCATGAAAAAATATGAGGTTCAACCATCCCTTTATCATCAGACAAGCAATATATCACAACCAGTCCCCACAATCATCCTTTACAATAATGATGCTGTGTCATTGCTTGATAGATTAAGCCCTATCCTGGTGCCCGAGTGAGGTACAGCAGGCATCCCCTATTTTGTCTGGACAGTACTGTGCAACAATTTGAGAAGTGACAAAAATATCTCACCTCACAAGCCTGTTCAATGACAACATGGCTATAATGTTGGAAATTACCACGTTTCCTAGTCTTTGGATGAACACCCCAGATTTGAGTGGCTTTTAAGAAAGGATGTGCAATGCGAAGTAGTTCCCAGCTGCTTCAAGGTGGTACCCTAATTGTATGAGGATGTGATGGCTATAGTGGGTCAGGTACTGCAGCAGTCTGTGGGCCAAAAACTATGCTAGGCCATGGAAATGTGGCACCAGTGTAAAAGCATTGTCTACGTGGTAATTTCAGCAAATTGGTTGGCCTTTCCTTAGACTACCAGCAAAGAGCAGTCTGGAGCAATGCATAGTGACAGCAGGTGTATGCAGTTAAGCACCACATAATGTTCTGATTAGAAGGATTTAGGACAGAAGCCACAGAGGAGTTGACATTTGGGAGAAGGTGGAGGAAGTGAAAACACAGTGGCTAAGGCCCCATAATTTGCTGTTGGAATGTTTTGTGTGACACTATCAATAAAATGTCCTTGACTTAAGAATTAGCGAGACAATGCACATCCCCACCTTTCAGCATATCCTTAAACTTAAATACCATTCTTTATATTTTAATGATATCTTTTATTGTTTATCGCTGAATTAATTCAACCTTTTAAAATATTGCACATCGTATAAAATATGCAAACATACAATTCATTCATTACAATTTTATAAACAGCAGCACTGTAGTTACAAATAGGAAGAAAAAGCAAGAAACAAAAGCACCAAATTAAAATACTCACACATTAATAAATGAATCAAATCCGACTGAAACATCACATTTTCTGTTAAAAATGTTGTGGGTTAGGCAAGGCAGAGTGGTTTACCATTATCTTTTGGTGGTGAATGATTATATAGTTTGTTGGTGTGCAGAAAACTTTCACCATTTATTTTTAAGGGTTAGGCAAACAGGATTGTACCCTATAAAAGTGAGAAACTGATTGAGGAGACTGAGTTACAGGGTATATGATGATTTGATGCTGACTGCATTTTAAACATATTATTTAAGTGTTTTAAGTATTTATTGTATCATGTTTGGGGAATAATAGTTTTACGATGGCATGGTTTTATTATTGGCTATATCATGCTTTTATGTACATTCTTTAATGGAAATGTTCTATCTGAAATAATGATGGGGACCCTTTTCCTGGTAAATTCTCCCACATATCAAACACAGTAAAATGGTTTCACCAGGATGATGTACTTGGTGAAATAGGAAAGCTGGGATTTGAGCGCCGGTTTCTCGTGTCCCATCTTGCAATTTGACAGTAGGCTACATCATCCCATCCAATCCCATCTTTAGCTGAACACTATTGTAAAGAGATGGAGGAGCTAGAGAATTAATTTCTAGAGTTGAGTCATAGTACTGTGAAAACATAAAAATTGATATGAGGCTGGGAAGCCCAAAGGAAACACACCAACACAGGTTACAGAGGAAATACAAGTGCTTTATTTAAAAGCTACAACAGTTACCAAAAGTCAATTGACAAACGGATAGCTATTCGGCTCTCAGAGTAACGTAACGAACTTCAACGAGGGTTCGATGCATTAGTAGAGAGACCGTACATTGGAATACTTGGGCTTTTATATCATTTATCCAGCCCTTGGCCAACCCCCTCGCGTGTTAACCATTCTTGGGACCAGGCCTAGGGTTCCTTGCCAGGTCAATCCTATAATGTATGCATTTTGATCAGTTCCGCTGATACAGTTGTTCATTTATACATAGGGCAGTGATAGGACAAGGTCTTAGTTCGTGACCCCGACAAGTGGCCTGCAGGCATATTAATTATTCGTGTGTGCGGAGGTCACAACGGCCAGAATCTTACTCAGAATGTTATTCGGCCTCCATTTTGATGTTCAGGGTGACTTCCACTTTACAAGAGAACCTAAATTGGCGGCTAAATCCAAGATGGCGACTTACATAACTTTTCGTTAAGGTCAATACCTTGCCGCGGAGTCTATTTACATGATATTTTAGACAACTTGGCGTAGGCCAATACACATTCAAATACTGCGATAGGAGGCATAATATCATTTCAATTCCAACAGACCCTCCTTTTGGCCTATGCCAAGTGCTAATGTCATTTCTAATACTTTTGCAAATAACTCCATGTATTGTCATCCATACATCCCGAATCATTGTCTATAATATCTATAGCCATTAGGTCGGTCATCAGAACCTCTTGTAACACAAACTCTTTGGATGCTGTATCTGGGGCATATATTCTATGCCCTATTGTGCTCACTGCTTGGGCACAACATCCCCCTAGCATTCCACATGTACTCAGAAGACATTGAAAACAGCAACAAAGTAATAGCAGGATCCCCAAAATAACTAGAATAACAGAAAACACCTTCCAACCCCAAGATCGTAAAGAATCCCAGAACCAGGTGCTAAGATTCCAATCTCCTACAGGGATATGTACTTCAGAACTAAGAATATGCAAGTTCTGTATTGCTTTAAAAATTGTCGGCGAGGAATCTGGTACGAAAACACAGCAAGCGGACCTCACCAATTTGCATACTCCACCTCGTTCCGCCAAAATGACATCTAATGCCATCCGATTTTGGAGTGCTACCAATCTTATTGCTTTTTGTTCTAGTGTCATATTGTAGAGTATGTCCGTGGTCCGGTTGATCGTTCTCTCCAGTACCCTTGCTAATCCCCTAATGTTCTCAGAGTTTGTTATTTGTCCCCAAAAGGGCACAACTGATTTTGCTATATCTTCCAATACTTGCCCAGGGGTATCTCCGTTCTTGTCCCGCCGTGGGCGAGCCTTAGAAACCTCCAATGTACTAGCTACAAATACCCCGGATAACAGGATTCCTAGATAACAGGTTCCCTGCCAATCCTTGGGCAACCAGGGAAATGCTAAACTACCACAAACAAAATAAACAGGCCCCCCTACATACAGAGGCCTGTTTTTTCCAGTCAAATTTACAATGTTCATACAACCTTCAAAATCTCCCATTGGCCGACTGCCATTTCTTTGTACACAAAAGGGGACCGAATCAGGGCTATGATTTATAGAGTAGGAAGGAGGCACGGCGTCCTTATTGCCTATTGGAGCCATTTTAAAGGAAATTAGAGTTTGAAAAGGAAGAGACAGTTTATCAGACGGCCTAATAGAAGCGACATTAGGTTTACTTCTATTTGCAAAAAGCGAGCATCCCAGGGGGGTTAATTCACGTTTCTCGAAATCATTCAAATTAGTTCCATCAAAGTTCCCTGAGATGCTATCATTCCAACGGCCAAAGAATAGTGCTATAAGAGAGGCATAGCAAGTAGTTGTTAAAGGTAAAGGGTGAATATACCATCCTAGTCCCTTGTTCCCATGTTGCGGTAAATGAGTGCAAATCGAACAATTACTCTTATTAAAAATGGCATGCGTTGCATTCATTACTATCATTAGAGTCTTATTATGATACTTTTGTCTATGTTGGGAGTCTCTAGGGGACAGAGTGTGAAGGTGTACGGAGGGAGTCAAAGCAGTTGGTACAATCTCGGTCGGTAGTAGAGGTTTTAGAGGATAGATTTCTTCAAAGTACCAAAGTCCTACAGCAGTAGTTGCAAAAATTATCATTATCAAAACACAGCAGTACGTTTTCGGGGCCCAGGCACATTGTTCATTGTCCAAGTTGGTCACCCCCTTATTCACAAGTCCAGTGCGGGGAGCAGCAGTGGAGGTGGCAGGCATTGTAATTCCTCAATCGACGACCCCAATGTTAGTTGCTGGCGACGCTGTGGTCGCGCGATTTCTTAGTCCTTCCCAACCCTAGCCAGCAGAATCCCTTTTGTTCAACAGAAACTTTCTTATACAAAAGAAAACTTCCAATCACTTCCCTTTCCCAAATGCACGGAAAACCTGTGCCGTAGTTCTATTTTCTTCGTCGAAGGTTGTTCCTGGTGGTACTCAAGATTGTTTGATCCAAAAATAAGGTGTCGTGACTTCCTGAGGAAAGCGACGTGTCGGAGGCGACGGAAGTCGCAGAACTTGAAACAGTGTTTTCCGGAAGTGATTTTTCAAGAGAGTGCAGAGACAAAATGGACTGTTCCCCAAGCTCCACGGGCTCAGAGAAATTCTCCGACGCACTCAAAGCGCTGTTTGCTACTCCAAGATCAGAGACTGTAGCATCAGCTAAGGGTTCTGCTTCTTCTGTAACATGTGGCGTCGGGTGAGGAAGTTTCTTGACGTGCGTCGCGTGGATCCAGTGTTTCTTCCCCGCCACCCGCACTGCTGTCCGAGTTACCAACAGCACCTGGTAGGGTCCCTTCAAACGAGGAGCGAGACAGGAAGACCTTTCGTAGGCCTTCACTAGGACCCAACTTCCAGGCTGTATATCGTGTCCTGGGCCTGTGAACCGTACAGGTAAAGCTGAATGCACCTGGTGATAAATGAAATACAGGTTTTTAGTTAACTGGTTACAGTAGTCTACAAGCAATACATTTTCCACCTCTCTCAGGGCTTTAGGTTTTGGGAGACCCCAAATGTTAGCAGGTCTCCCCATCACTACCTCAAATGGAGAAAGCCCAGTCTTAGTTTGAGGTATGGTACGCATAGCCAATAATACAATAGGTAAGGCATCTGGCCATTTCAGTTTGGTATCGGCAAATGTTTTTGCAAGCTTATTCTTTAAGATACCATTGTGTCTTTCCACCAACCCAGCACTTTGAGGATGTCTAGCTGAGTGAAATCGTTTCTCAATATGTAAAGCTGTGCATATCTGCAAAATTACTGCTGCAACAAAATGAGGACCATTGTCCGACCAAATTACCCTTGGGAGCCCAATTCGAGGAAAGAATTCTTTTACCATAATCTTTGCAATGGTCATGGCGGTAGCATCTTTAACGGGGAAAGCCTCGACCGATTTACTGAAGGCACAAATAATTACAAGAACATATTTTAGATTGTTACATCGTTCCATCTCAATAAAATCAAAGTGAATGACCTCGAAGGGAACAGAAGGGGGCCCAAAGCTTCCCCTTGGAGTTACTGTCCCCTTACCCACATTGTGCTGTAAGCAGATCATGCAATTCCGAACATGATGTTTGGCAGTCTCCGGAATCTTGTTATTCACCCAAACTTGTTCTAACATTTTCGGGATCTGCTGAGCTCACACATGTGTAGGACCGTGTGCCATCGTAACCATTGCCAGTACATATGAATCAGGGAGCAACCATTTTCCTTCAGATGTATCCACCCAACACCCATCATCATCTAGTTTCCCCATTCCTTCGGCCCACCTTTTAGATTCTTCTACTGTGGCATCAGTTTGAATATCTCGCACAGACCCAATATCTTCATCCATTATATAAGCATCTTTGATTTCCCTCAAAGCATACATGTCCGTGCTAAGGTCTGTGGCCGTTTGCCTGGCTATCAGGTCCGCAAAAGCGTTCCCTTTTCCCACATCATCTATGACCTTACGATGTGCTGCACATTTCATGATCGCTAACTGCCTAGGGAGTGAGAGTGCCGAGAGCAATTGCACTATCAAGGGGCCATGCTGAATCTAGGTCCCATGTGAGGTCAGGAACCCTCTTTCCGACCAGAGCCTCCCAAAGTTGTGAGCCACCCCAAAGGCGTACTGGCTATCAGTGTATATATTTACTATACGCCCTTCGGAGAGTTCACAAGCTCGGGTCAATGCTATAATCTCTGCGGCCTGCGCGGAGTTATGCGAAATTCTCTTAGTTTCAACAACTTTACTCAATGTAGTAACTGCGTAAGCAGCTGTAGATGTACCATCTGAGAGTTTGAAGCAGGAGCCATCACAAAACAGCTCCCCTTCTGCATTGTCCAAAGGAGTATCTATAAGATCTATCCTGCCCTTCGTTTCTTGTTCAGTGGTATACAGGCAGTCGTGTAATTCTTCGCCACCGCAAACAGTGTTTTGCGGGAAAGGTAAGAGTTCAGCCGGATTAAGAACACAACACCTCCTAATTTGAATGTGCGGGGCAAACAGATTTAATTCATACCTTGTTAACCGTGCAGAGGTGAGGTGTTGCGTTTGGGTTTAGTTCAATAGGATATCTACAGAGTGAGGTACCATCAAAATCAAATCATGGCCTAGGACCATTCCCTCACTTTGTTTTACAGACGCGGCAGCAGCAGCGACAGCTCGCAAACATCTTGGCAAAGCGCATGCAACAGGATCAAGGGCGGAGGAGTAGTAGCCGCACGGCCTATTCCTCCCTCCTTGTTCCTGTGTTAACACAGCCAAAGCACATCCATCACATTCATGCACAAACAACACAAAGGCCTTGTTATAATTTGGAGTACCCAGAACCGGTGCAGAGCATAACGCGGTTTTGAGAAGCTCAAATGATCGTTCATGTTCCGATTTCCATGGCAGTGGCAGAGAAATGCCCTTCTTCGTCAAAGCCAACATCGGTTTTATCACTAGCGAAAAGTTCGGGATCCACAACCTACAGTAAGAAGCCATACCTATTAAGGCTCTGACTTCCTTCTGTGTATTTGGAACAGACATGCCAGAAATGTGTTTTATTCTTTCAGGTGTCAATCTTCTCCCCTCCTTTGACAGGAGGTACCCTAAATAGGCGACCTCCTGACAACAATATTGATATTTTTTGAGCGAAGCTTTATGACCATTTTTGGCTAGATGAACAAGCAACAGTACAGTGCCTTCTTTACAAGCACTTTCAGAGTCTGCAGCCAAAAGCAAATCATTAACATATTGAAGCAGTGTACAAGTAGGTGGCAATTCAAGGGTGTCGAGCTGCTCTTTCAAAGCTCTACTATAAATGCTTGGACTTTCAGTATACCCTTGAGGTGCCCTAGTAAATGTAAATGAGCGTCCCCCCAAGGTGAACGCAAACAAATATCTACTTTCCTTATGTATAGGGATGCTAAAGAAAGTGTTTTTTAAATCCACAACGCTGAAGTGCGTAGCCGTAGCAGGGATCATTGTCAATATCATCGTCACATCAGGCACGATTGGAAATTGTGGGCCGACAACTCTGTTAATAGCACGAAGATCAATTATGAACCGGTATGCATTGTCGCCTTTCTTATATACAGGCAAGATCGGACTGTTACACAAACTACCTGTAATCTCCTCGATCACCCCACGATGCACAAAATCGGAGACAATGCATTTCAAAGCACGCTCGCCCTCAACTGATATTTTATACTGCGGAATGCGTGGTAGTTTCACTCCATGTTTCAAAACTATTTTAACGGGCTCAATCTGCAGTACCCCGACATCATTGTCGTCAACCGCCCATAAACATTCCGGGACAATGTAAACTCGGGAGGTAAAGGTCGAATCAGAAACTGAGAATTAGGAAGTTGCTGTGGTGAAACCGTCAGCCGTACTCCATCAGAGGAACAATGAATTACTGCATTCAATTTCTTTAACAAATTTAACAAATTTAACCCCAGCAAATTCTCTCCACAGTTCGAAGTGAGAAGAATAGGGCAATGGTCCATAAAGGGACCCAAAGAAACAGACACCGGTGAAGAAACCGGACAGACAATTGGTACCTTCAGAAAGGTAGGCAGCAGAAGGGTGATCAAATATGTTCCTCGAGTCCACACTCGAGGTCTGATTTTCCCGTGAAAAAGGTTGCTGAGGATCTTGAAAAAACTGACCTCTATCAGGGCCCCCTGCTCCAGGGCGGCCCCTAGGTCGTCTACCCATACTCCCAAACGCACTGTTTTACCTTTGTCGAAGGACGGGGCACTGTGCTCGCCAGTGACCTTCCTGGCGGCAATAAGCACATTGATTAATATTCACAGGACCCAAGGGAGCATTTCCTTTTGGGACATACTGACCTCTGGTCTGTGTTGTGCCTCCTCTGGGGTTTCTAACAATTTGTTGTAGTAATACTTTGGTTTTCAAATCTCCTTTCCTCTTTTCTATTTTCTCCTTCTCATTATTAACACGGTTCTCATAATACTGAGCCATGTGCAAAACCTCAGATTGAGATTTTGCCTGCCAAGCGCTCTCAGAGGACATAATTTGTGACTGGATGACGGGCAACAATCCACGTACAAATGTGTCCACAAACAACCTTTTCCCAGACTCTGTACCCAAATCCTGCCCACTGAAGTCAGAAAATACCTGCTTGAATCTGTTAAAGAATTTGGTGGCGCCTTCAGTTTTCCCTTGAACACAGGCCGTAAGCTTGTCCCAAATAATTATTTTCTCTGGAATTATAGTTTTTAATTTTTCGACAATTCTATCAGGCAAAGTAAGTATTACCTGTGGTGGTTTCTCACCTGCTGGTCTTTCCCCATCAATCCTAATCATATTGGCCCACGTATCTCCCAACCCTGGCACATCGTCTATTGTCCGAACCTGCTTCCATACATCTACGGGTAGGAGTACAGGGAATAGCAAGTCAATATCACTTAAGGTGAACACAGAGGACTGCAAGACGGACTCTATCTCTTTGTAAAACCCTGTCGGGTTTTTCCTGATATCGGGAACTGATTGTCTAATAGTGTTCACTTCCTGTCGTGAAAACGGGACGTGAACGAATTGTGATACATAATGTGCAGGGATATCCACAGCGGGGCACCAGTCCCAGCGTTGGCGGGAATCTCAACCTTTGGGACAAAGGTTGGAGGAACCTCTCTCATAGGCAACTGAGATATAGGTACCTCCGGCCGCTTACTAAGCAACAGATCCAGGTCGAGCGCTAAGGCAGCCGAAGAAGTGTCGGGCGAAAAAGCCCTTTTACAAATCTCCAACAATTCTATGGGGCAACTAACCTTCTTTCTTACACATTCTTCTTGCAGGTACTGTACCATTACCTGAATTACCTTTCTTTGCATTTCTACTGTATACTGACTATACGTGTCATATACTTCATCTGGCGGAATCGATGAATCCGAGATCCATCGAATCGCATCTTTGGTACAAATTCGTACTTCCTCAGGTGCCGATCTACGACACGGAAGGAACCGTTTCTGCACATACATACTGTCGTCTTCATCATCCTCATCTTGTGCTTTCTCAAAGTCCCTCCTATACTCAAACAATCTTTCAACATGACATGTACTTTCTGCTCTGTGTCGCTCGAAAGTGCCAAAGCATTTAGATCTCTCACCCCTTGTGGAAGATCTGAATTTTGTAATCTACCCCATATCACACATAAATGAGTCCCCAAACCTTCGATAAAAACATTTTTCTCGGGAAAACTGTTCAAATTAGATAACGTGGAAAAAACATTAACTTGATCACCTTTCTCCATACAGTGCTTAGCCTATGCAAACAATTCCTGTTTCTTATCTGGAGAAACAGTATTACGAGTGACGATCTTTGATCCTTCACTTTGATCAACTTTAGTCAATACGGGACCACTCGGGAGTGAAGGTGCAGGTAAATTTAATAAAGGTGCAACTATCGGCGCAGAAGGAAGGGGCGGTGCGATAGGTGGAGGAACAACAACTAGAGGAATAGGAACAATACGTTGTACAGGGGGAGCAGGAATAACAGCAGGAACAACAACAGGAATGGGCAGAGCGCCCAAGAAAGGATCATACGGAGGTGGCGCAGAAGCACCAGGCCTGCGTTCGTTTAACAATTTTTCAATAAATTCTTCGGAAACATGAAAATCTTTAGAGGGGTACATTTTCTGGATTCCAAGTGAAAAAGCCCTATCCATATTTTTAACTGATTCTGAATGTTTTTCTTTATCATATAACAACGCTTTTTTGGCATTTGTTTTATGACGGCGTGCATGTTTATCCCTACTTTTAAGCTGCTGTAACGCTTCTTTTTTCCGATTCTGTAAAATATCAAAGGCTGCAGGTCTTGCCTTCTTTTTTAGCAAGACCGATTCTAGGTATTCAATAAGGGAGATCTCAAAACTGCCATTAATTGGCCACTGAAATTCGGAGGCATGTCTGGTCTGTCTGTGCCAAATATCATTAAATACTATACTACCAATGCCATACTTACAGTACATAGTACATGCCGGCGACCCCTCCTGTGGTGCCGGGCGGCTAAATTCTAAAGATTGTCGATCGCTGCGGAACAGAGCCCTAAAGCAGCTAGACAATTTCCCAGGCATTTCACAAAAAATTGGTGTTACCTGGTCAATAATTGTGTCTGCAGATACAATACGCCAAATTCAAATTGTCAGGGTTAAATTAAGAGCCGGGTCACGACTACACCTGACCAAACCTAAGGAGGACCGTGCGGTTTATCAAAGAACTTACCTAACGAATTTTACGTTGTGTTTGGTGGTTTCAACAAATCTGCCTGCCTCAAAAATGGACCCTCGTCAAGATGCCGTGTCAGACCACACGACTATCGTCCAAGGATCGGATTGTGCAGCGCTGCCGAGGTATTATTAAACAATGCACTACTTTTGCCCTTTCATTAACGTTTTACCGAAAGGGTTTTGTTGGTTCTAATATTGAAGATAAAAGAGCAGAAGACAAAGGCCCTCGTTCCGAGTATGGTGGTAGTCATGGTGCCATTTGCGCCATGACTGCCTCCCATACCGGTACCAACTCTGGTTTGGTACAGTGGGGACTTACCATTCATTCCGACCTTGGAGGGACCGGTAAGTCCCCATTTACCAAACCATTCCCCATTCCCATTTGAATCCATGTTCACCTTCAAATTTTAGTTGAACATGACAAAAAAACATTAAAGAAATCACCTATGTTTATGTTCCACAGGCAGAGGTGGTATTTCTGAACTACGTCTGGGCAAACTCCAGAAACATCATCCTTTTCAGTGGTAAAGTGTGAATAAGGCATAGTTTAAAAATACCACAATTGGGGGTGGTATCTTTCTCCAGCATCATTTCATTAAAAAACAGTCCAACCAACTCTGAATGACCTTCTTACTTGTAGCGGGTAGGGTGGCAGTGTGTCGATCTCTTTCTTCAGCTGGCTCCCTTCTGTGGAACTGCTTCCCTCTCCCTCTGCGTTTTGAATTCTGTAAGCTACTCAAAACGTTCCTCTTTAACGCCTCCTTCCCCCTTCTCTCCTCTGCTAATTCACACAGTTGCTTTGATTGGTGTCCACAGCCCTTATGCATCCTTGGGGCCCTGATCTCCCACATCGAATCATCCCCAGCTTCTGTCTATCGTCAGCACTTGCCTTGGCACACCTTCCACCCTGGAGGCTCGCACTTACCATACCTTGCTCTTCATCTGATGCTCACCCACGAGCACGGCACCACAGCACTTACCCCGACTGCTCTTCCCTTCTGCACTTGCACATCCTGAATAGTCACAAGGCATACTAGGTTCATCCTTTTCCCCCCTCCACTGTACATATTGATTTTTGTATTTGTATGCATTGTAATGTGTCTCACTACCATGTCCCCTCCATGTTGCGCTATGGGCCCTTTGAAACAGAATTGACTTTCTGTATAAGTGCCTAACAAGCGAACCATAAATAAATACAATATATATTCAACTAATACCTAAATGTTACATTTTTCCATGTGTTTTTGAACAGTGCCCAAAAGTGAGTACCACAACCTAACAGCTATTTCTACAAAAAACATATAGTAACATCTATGGGTACTCTACTTTGTGATATTAAACTCTTTTTGCATTGAAATAACTAGTGATAACAATAATTCAACATAGGGAAAGTTTTCTTACGAAATGAAACCGAAAACAAACTTTAACATCAGGATTTTAAGTTTTTGTCCTGTAGACACAGCCCTTTTGCTCTCAACTCTACATTTCCATAGATTTCACAAAGCGAACATGATCAATGCACACTTGTGAACCACCAATGTGTATGTAACAGCAGATTACACAAGGCACACGTCCTCACTTTACACAAGATAAAAAATAACTTTGTACTGCCTTAAATAATGAATTCATAAAATGCAGTTCCCGACAGCAACGTCTATAATGTGATGCAAAATGCAGTAAACTGCAATCACTGTGCAATAAATATGTCCCTCCCGAAACCTTCAAAACATCCCGGTATTGGAAGCAGCTCTGAACTTGGCTTGTGGAATCTCTGCATTTTACGAGTCCCCTGAAGGCTGAGAGAGACAACCACGATTAGGAGAGGGATTGCAAATCACGACAATATTTCACTTCTTTTGCAGTGAAAAATAACAACAAAATAACTTGATAAGATAGCAAGGGCAGGCAGCATTATAGGGCTTGGGCACTGGTGCACATGTAATTAGCACTAGTTCTGCCAAAACCATAATATTTCGGTGCATGTTTGCACCAAGGAATGTTTTCATTGCCCTGTGAACCTCTTGCAAAACTGCATTGAATGAGTATTGTTTTTGCACTAGGCTACATTTTACCCCAGGCTTAATTGCACACGCACCAATGCAACGTGTCTGTGATATGGCACATATGTCGGAGACTCACTTAGTTAATTCTCTAAAATCGGTATCGATTATATTATCTCCACTAATAATATCGCCATATATATGGTCGCTGGGAATGGCCATAGGCAATATTATTAGTGGGGATCATTTTTGGGGTAAATGGGTGCGGGGGTTGCGTGGTGCCCCCCGCTCCCTTTAAAAATATATGGGATTGCAGGGGTGTCCCCCGCACGTTCCATGGGGTAATGTCGCCACAAAAATATGGCGCCATTCTTGTATGGCGATATTTATGCTAGGATATTATCACATGGAACCCTGAAATCTATACTAATGCCGTAAACATTTTGAGCACTGCACCATGGGGACAAAAAGTGCAATTCTCACGCGACACTAGAGAATGTAGATGTGGGTGTGATTCTTGTGATCACATGCAACAGTACATTTCTTGCTGCTATTTGTGGTGTTTGTTGGGTTTTGACCATATTACCAACTGCAATTTTAGGCAATTCTGATTGGCTTTATTTCTTTTATCATGGGCAATGTCACCATACTGGACTTGAATGTTATTGTTATTTAAAATCAGACCTTAGAATTAGATTTGGGTGGCTGAGAATGTTTTAGTTCATATATATTTTTTGGCATGGACACATTTTAATAATTTAATATTTGGATGATGTCTGTATTGTATTTATGAAATAGTTGCTATTCATCACTAACTAACTCGTGAATGCCTCCACCCGTTGTGTTGTATTGCTTAAATATACATTAGCACTGTGGGAGAGTGTTGCAGCCAATAAGGTTGCTTTAAACCCTGACTTTTTCTACTGTTACAAGCTATACACTGCTCTCACCTGCCCCCATTCAGCCCACCATGGTAAAAGTAGATGTGATCTGCTTAGAGACGGTGCATTCACTTACATGGCAGCCATTTGACAATGTATTGTGCTTTTTGTGGGTCAGGTTTCTTTAAAAAAAAAAAAACAACAATTACTCAGACTAAGGGACGTGACCATAGATAACAGTCACAAAATCAAGAAGGACAATCCCCCCAGACATGCGCCACAGCTAGAAAGATCGGCAAAGAGCAGCCCGCCCTACAGGAGACTTGTTCAGGCAAAGACACCCCATGTGCAAATCTATGCATTCAGGAAAGCCCAACCACGTAACACATTCAATGCAGCCACAATTTTTGGAAACCAGCCATGTGTCCGTCTAGCAGCCAACCTCACAATGGTCCAAAGCCAATTACTCCGACTCACTACTTCAGAGTAAAAAGTAACCCACTAGGTGCAACCAACCATTTCCCCTTGCAAAAGAGTAGGGGAAGTTAGTCGCCTTGCATGGAGAGGAGGCGGGGCTGGCCGATGGACCACAATCAGGAAAGTTGGAAGGTATCACTGAGCAGCTATCTGAAGACATACTGCTGAGGCACTATCAAAACCAAGCAAGGTACTAACCTTGCCCCCTTCTTTTCCTGCTCCTCCAATATAACCTGCATACACACTATACATGACTAAGGGCTAGCCACACTACACATAGACAGCCCTAGAATTAAACCAGCCATCGCACTCAGGTAACTCTCTTAGACTCTGGACATAACCATAGATGGAACATACCCACACACTTAATCCATAAATCCATCCACACTACGCACAGGGGCACACTAACACAACACTATGAAAGAAGTAATGGACATCTGTTACACTGTACCCCTCATTGATACAACTAACCAGCGCGCACAACCGTACCGCTGCCTCATCCTCATATGACCCATACACCCAATGTAAACATTAGCACCCTTCCAAGACATTGAGTCTTACCCCTAGCGTTGCAACAAACTGGCCCTCTCAACTAACTCCAACATGCAAGACAAGGCACACAGATGCCAGTTTCTCCTGGTTCTGGATCTATCCTATCATCCTATCCCCACGAACGCACCCCGCCCTCTTCTCTTGCAGTGCCACATGAGTAATAATACTCAGAGCTTCAGGCTGAGCCTGCCGGTACCAGCACCAGGGCATGGACCTTGCTACAGTCAGGTCTTTATCATGGGCCACAGGCTGCTACTCACTGGTTCATCCCACACCATGGTTATTTTTGCTTAATTATAATGCACATAGATCATAGTGTTGTCATTAAAACACCATAGTTAGCATTGCATCATAGTTTACAACTGACAAAATCTGAACAATCATGCCACATTGTGTGAAGTTTCATCAAAGTGTTCATGCCCAAAATGATTGATGAAAAAAAAAATCATTGTGATTTTCAAATAGTCAGAAAAATAGACTTTTCCCATCTGCATCTCAAAATTGTCCACTTTAATTTTTAAGATTTTTGGCACACACCAGCATTAGGCTGAAGTTGTGCAGAATGGAAATAATTTGAAAATCAGATCAGCAAAACTCCAGATATACATTTCTAAGCCAAATAATAATTATTATGCATAGCTACAAAGGGTTAACCGAACCTAAAAAAAATCAGTGAACGGCATATTTATTCACCAACCCAAATCAGTGATGCGCAGTACAGTGTGCAGCGGCAGCAGATGGACAAACAGATGCAAAAACATGCTCAAAAGCAAGTAAAATGTCTGCAAGCTGCAAAACTCAACTTCTATACATACACAGCCCCTCTTTTAGTCAAGCACAGTATGCTCAGAGAGACACAATGGAATGAGAAATATACTCTGCAAAAAACAGAGCCATCCATGACAACGTATACAAAAGTAAGCATATGCTTACATAATATGCAATGGGGCAAAAGGGTTTTGTCACAAGCCATATTATCTAAAAACCTTGCACTACGGCCAACATGCAGCAGATAGTTATTGCACTATGTGTTCTGCATACCATAACAAGAAATGTGTTCACTGCATGGTATGCAGCAAACATAGTGAATAGCACAGACTGCTTCCTTTTTGTCCTAGTGGAAACAATTTTCGATAATATGGATTGTGACAATACTTTTTTGCTCCACTCCATGTTTTCCCAGCAGCAAAATTGGTGCTAAATTAATTTGCTCTATTTGTGTAAGTAGGGCAAGGTTTACGTGATCTAGCCACAGCCATTTGGTACATGGCTGCACCACACTTTGGTTTTTGCTTTCACTCACTTAAGAACAATAACACCAATCAATAAATCAATCAATCACATAGACATAATTTGATATCAAGAAAACACAAATCAATATATTTGGGTACAACTCTGACATATGCGGCAAAAGGGACTCTTAAAATACATGGTTAAGATTGTGACTATAACGGTTGCAGGCATTGGAAAAAAGTTCAACTGCACAAATGAATAAGACAAAAACGTAAAATAACAGCAATCAGTGTAAAGAAAAAATCTAACACACCATAATGTGGAAAATACTTTTAGTCATGGAATAAAGAATATTCTGCATAATAGGATAGGAAACCTACAAGAAATGTAAACATCCACATGTAGCACATGTCTTGCATGAAACCTTAAATGTCGAATTCTAAATTGAATGGTTTTAAACATAAGTGTGGAATAAGCAGACACTTGCACAACAAACAAAAACAAATAACACGATTTGAACGTCCACCTTTCTACACCATTGGTACACTCCAAAAGTGTTTACAATACCTATGAGGGATGTTCTCTAAAGGAAAGTCTCTCTGAGTGTTGTCTAGGTGGATTGTCTTTCCCATAGTTATTGCATAAAATGACTTTTGTCCTCCAACCAAATTTATACAACATTGAACCCATATCTGTGAAAATATTATTTTAAAAAATAATTCCATTGGGGAATGCTATGTCTAGCCTCAATGACTAAGTTATGGAAGCATAACTTTGCTGCACTTTCCTCTAATGTTTCAATATACACAAGGGTATGACACGGATCATCTTTTTCTGGCCCTTGTGCATTTGTTTAAGAAAGATCTGTCTGCAGTCACTCCTGTATACACAGGTCATCCACTCCTTTGCAGATGCTATGTTCCCGTGTTGTTAAACATGCTCACAATGTGTTACATCATTTAAAGGGGACCTGGCTGAATAGAGCCACGTTTCTTAATTTCGTGGGTTGTTGGAGGCATGCATGAAGATGAAAGGTAGTTGCCGTCTTATTTGTTGGCTCGCTGCCTCCTACGTTCGCCTTGTTGTTGGTTTGCGTGGGCTCCTAAAATATACAAGGTTGGCATGAGACATCTGTGATAACCTTACTGACGAAAAGCCACAGAGGCTCCTACATTATATACAATGTTTTCAAAATAGGTGGGTTAATATTATGACAACAATAATATACTGTATTCTGTGCTGTTTTACATTATGTTGTTTCTTCTATCAACAGTATGGGATTCAATGAATTCTTGTTGAATTAGTTCTTGAGATATAACTCTATAAACTAGATACATTTTCATATTGCAATTCAGCTGAGTATTTATTAATTGTATATTCAATGCATTATTAGATCAGTGTTTAATTTAGATTTTTGTTTTTTTATACAGAAAGAATGCTTTGAAAAAATAGTGCCATGCACACATAATTCTATTATCATATGCAGAATGCTTGATGTAAACTCTCTCTGCAAAATATTAATGATGCCATACTAACAGACTCAAAAGAAAGATGTGCAATGGAGCCCGGTGTACAAATACATCATAAACATTGAAAAGTGTAAACAAGGTTATGCACTGTGAAGAAGACACATTTAGCCATTGCATAAACAAAACAGCTGGTGTGAGACCTGTTGTTCCTCCAAAACATTGCACATACTATTTAATTCAACAGTAAGCCAGAATTAGGACCTATAAAACTGTGTAGCAGTAATTAAGCAAAGTGCATACAGCAGGAGAGAGCAAGAAGCAGAACAGGCAAGGCAAGGCAAAGATGAACAATGAAATAGGAGAAAAAAGAAAATGTGGTAAAAAAGGAGGGATGGATTGCAAGATGGCACCCGCATTTAGGAGGACATGCGCCCTTGAGTATTCTTGAGTAAAAGATTATTATCTTGCATATAAATGCCTTAACGGTCTGAATAAAGCAGGCATAACCGCCGGAACATCAGGGATCCCGAATTTGCCCCACTGGAAGACCAGGAGATGGAGAAACTACTGGCACTGAAGCATCATTGGCAAAGTTTGAGCTAGACGAAATTACACACCCTGCCATGCAGGGAAAGAAATGGAGAGTCGCTATCGACCACTCTGCATAAAGGAGCCAGAACAGTTCTCCTTGCTAAAACCCGAACTGCAACAATCAGTGCACAACATGAATGAAGAAATTTCTAAATTGGAAGAAAGGGGACACACAAACAAAAGGGCCCTTCAAGACATCGGAGAAGACTCTGAGAAGAATGACAAATTATTGCAACACCTACCAAGCCTTTCTCAAAACCTGGACATTCAATGCAAAGACCTTGAAAATGGATCTAGACAGTCTAACATCTGTCTGAAAAATTAGCCCAAAGATGTGGGGGATAAAGACCTTAAAGAGACAACACAACAGTTTGCTGGTGATCTGCTGGGAGATGTGACAGAATCCACTGGGTGGAGCCAAAATGAGTAGAAATGGAATCTAGACCAAGAGATTTACTAGCGCCAATGACATCTTACAATCAGAAGGAAAACTTCTTAAAAGCAGCAGGGACAGCCACCCCACCAGAATCAAAGGAGTTGAAGTGCAGCAATTCCAAGATCATGCTCAATCCACCCTACTAAAACACATCAGTGAAGAAGCAACCGAAGACACTCCTTCCTATACTCGGCCTTCAACACATAGACATAGGATTTGGGAATGGTCAAAGGCTGCCCCTTTGGGGGCAGGAGGAAGATTCATCAGGGGTTGCCCAAGAGTGCTGGAAAGAGTGACAAAATAATGAGCATCTCAGACCAATCGAAAGAAAATTCTGCTCCTTAGACTTTCTCAAAGTGCAGTAGAGGATCGGGTAAAGTTACATCTGAGTGAGGAGATGGGTATATTCCTGCTACCTAAGATTGGAGAAGGTCAGGACAAAATTAAATGGAATATTGGAGTGAGGCCCAAGTGTAAATGTGGATGTCAATGGTGCCCATTGGAATCGTATGGGGAGTTGTAGAGTAACCCCGACAGTTCTTATCTCAGGCTGTGTAATCAGATCAATTCCATTGTCTACTAGCCTGTAGGGTCACTAGGAACTTTGGCCCAGCCTGGGCATAAGTCGAGGGATTTTGGGTTAGGGAGCGGTGTGGGGGGATAGGGTAAGAGAGCGAGGAGAGGTAGGTAGGAGTCCTTGGAATTAGAGCCAGTCAACAAAGGGATACGCGATGGGCAGTCAGGAATACGTGAACACTCCCAGGTGGGCTTCACAACCAATGTTGGACAAAACACAAGGTACACTCATGTTACACACAGGATGCGACTATAGAGGAAGTCCTTTCAAAGTATTAAGATATAATATTAAAGGCCTGAATTCCCATACCAAAAGACACAAGGTTGAACACTACTTAAAATGGGAAACCTGGAAATAATGATGATGCAAGAAGCCCACATCTGCAAGCAGGACAAAAATATAGTCTGATTGCTCCGATACCCCACACATTTCAGGCACATGCATATATCAAAACAGGGGGGTTCTCATAGCTATCAAGAATATTCCTAATATAGAAATAATAGGCT
This sequence comes from Ambystoma mexicanum, assembly GCF_040938575.1. Lineage (NCBI taxonomy): Eukaryota > Metazoa > Chordata > Amphibia > Caudata > Ambystomatidae > Ambystoma > Ambystoma mexicanum. The sequence continues at coordinate 1,230,204,329 of NC_090930.1, read as the reverse complement.
CACAGGGTGACACATGAGGATGATATTGTTTTGTTAAGATATCTATAGCACGCACAAATATACAATAGCAAGGGTCTATGCACCGAATACTGGACAGGACAGGCTCTTAAGAGCTAATTCAGCTCAGCTGTAATTGGTTGCTGAGGGGGACATCATACTCACAGGAGACTTTAATTTAGCATGGTCAATGGCGGAGGGCCTTAGCAGGAAACATTGCAAAAACCAGCCAGCACCCTCAAAAGGCCTCAAACAGAGCTTTGAATATATTTCCTGTAAGGATGCATGGCATGCAGTTAGGGTAAGCGAGGAGTGATTTGTGTTTTATTCAAATGTCCACAGAACATTCTCTCATATTGATTACATATGGGTCTCGGCTATTGGGGAAAATTGAAGCAGTGGAAGTTGGATCGATAGCCCTAACTGATCATGCCGCAATCATCACAACAATAAAAAAAAAAAATCATTAATGGGCTTTGGCAATGTTCCTTTCCGAATTCGATAATTAAAGATATGGTTTTAAGAGAAATGGTTTGGAATCAAATACATAAGTACTTTGAAGACAATATAGCAATGGAGATATCACTGAGGACCTTGTGGGATGTGTTTGAATCAGTCATTAGGGGTGAAAGAACTAGAACTGGAAGGTCATTTGAAATCAGTTATGCAGGATATTGCGATACAGTCTACTAGAGCCACTATAAGAGCCTACAGTAATGTAAGAGGATAGCTAGATTGTTTACACACTAAATGGGTAGAGAAAAAAAGCTTTTTGAATGCAAGGAGGAGATTTTATATCTGAACTAACAATGCAGATCACCCATTAGCCAGACAACTAGGGGAAAGAGCAACTGCACAAACTATTCCAAACCTTAAAAATAATGAGGTTGGGGGGTGACTTTGCTATTGAAAATGGGGAAATTGCAAAACACTTTGTAGACTATTACTCAACCATATATTCTTCTCACCACCCTGTGAAAGATCCCCAAGAATCCTACTTGAATCCACTCCACTGCGATCAGTGTCTAGTTTGGAGAAAGAACTCTTGGAAAGGGACATTACCGAAGAGGAGGTAAACTGAGCAATAAAGAATCTCCCTCTCAACAAAACGTGGGGCTGGATAGTTTCCCTGCATTATTATACAAGACTTTTCAGACTGTGTTGGCTCTCAAGTTAACATTACTATTCAAAACCTTTGGGATGCAGAGTGGAATCACCTCCACTATGGATCAATTGAAGGTGGTATTGTTCCCTAAATCAAATAAAGACCCAACACATTGTGGCTCTTATCGCCCTACAACACTGTTATACGCTAATGCAAAAATATATGCAGAAATATTGTCAAACAGGCTACAATCTATTCTCCCAAAGTTAACAGACCCCAACCAGTCGGGCTTCATAAAAAACTGACAGACGTTTGATAATACCCAAATAGTTTGCCACATAGTAGAGAAAATCTCCAGGGTGAAAACACCTGCCATTTTACTATCCCTCTATGCTAAGAAGGAGTCTGACAGAGTCGAATGGTCATTCCTGTTCAGCATGCTAGAAAATATGGAGTTTGGGACCAAGTTCATACAAACGGTGCAAGCAAATTATCACACTCCCAATGTACGGATTTCAATCAATGGCCAATTATCCCAGCAGATCGATATTGTTAGAGAAACCAAACAAGTATGTCCTCGGTCACCATTATTGTTTGTTATTTATTGGGAACCCTTCTTCTCAAGATTAAGGGGAACATCAGAGATCAAGGGGATTATATTTGGGGCGGAGGAGCACACAATAGTGGAAGTCGCCGAAGACATGCTACTCACCTTGTCGGATCCAGTGTGCTTCCTAGAAGTGGTAGTTCACAAAATCAAGGCATTCAGGGGAGTGTCAGGATTGAAAATAAATCTAAATAAATTGGAAATTCTTAACTTATCAAAAGAAGATGAACACTTGGAGAAAGCTCGACTTTGTTCCCCATTTAGATGGACCCAAAAGGGAATAATGTATCTAGGGGTGATCGTTACAAAGACTCTAGAGTTGGTACATGAGGCAAAATACAAGACATTATTAAAAAGCCCTAATGCTAATCTCGCTAAGTGGGGGGGTCCCTCAACATTTCCTGGTTGGTTAGGATGGCCACTATGAAAATAGTAACTCTACCTAGACTCCTTTATTTTTGTCATAAAATGGTAACAATCTTTATATGGAAGAATAAAAGACCACGAGTATGCTTACAAACAATGGGCCTCATTATGAGTTTGATGGTGCAGGATACAAGTGGATGTAATTCAGTTTACCTCAATTTTTCCCACAACACCAAACTACAATTTTGGCAGTATTACCTCCTGCAGAGTTACCAGACGGTAATAATGCTGATTTTTGGAGGTAAAGTGAGGTCACTCCTCTACTTAACCTAAAAAAATCAGCTGTATTACCGTCCGGTAATTCCGCCAAAAATCCCCAATGGACTCCATAAAATGGGGATTAATACTGCTAAACAGCAAATTGTAATCCGCCAGTATTACTGCAGGAGGGAATATCTCCAGTGGTAATACCACCACACCAAGTGGTGGTAAGAGTAAAACCATGTGGTGTTATCTCAGAGGTTTTACCATATAGATACCATCAAACTCATAATTAGACCATGACAGCTCCGAGGTGTAAGGGGGAGTGCTCACCGAAATGTTATCAAGTATTTTGAAGCATTGTAATTGAGGGTCATAAGCGAATGGTTCTCAGAGGATACAAGGAAAATCTGGGCCAAAATGGATAAGGAGCACCATTTTTAGAAGCACTGTGGCTTAATAAAGCTGATAGACTGATAATCATGCACGCTCGTCAGATTACATTGCTACTGGAGGATTCTGGGATAGATTAATTGACCTGATTGGAATCTCTTCAAATCCCGCCTCATTTACACCACTATTTTGGAACCCATAGTTTACACTGGCGATGGAACAGGGGCATTCCAACATTGGAGCAAGGTTGGGTGTTTAATAATGAGAGATTTAATGCATGGGAGGGAGGTAAAGTCCTTTGAAATGTGTAAACAGTGATTTGGGGTTATAGAAGCCGAAAGGCTCAGATGCTATCAGCTGAGGCAATGGTTATCCCATCGACAGATCAGATCAGCAGCTTCCCATCCACTCACCCGCTCTGAGACAAATAACTAACTTCCCATTCAGGGGACAGAAACCTCATATCAGCATTTTATAACGTTTTTATGGAAAAATCCCCACAGATTCAATGGCCATACATTAAAAATATCAGAAGGGAATTTAAGAGGTGGGATCTCACAAGAGCTCTTGGACTTACTCTGGGAAACACACTGGGAAACACACGGTCAATATACCCGGATAGATTCCCTAGTGCTTCTCCTAATTGTTGGAGTGGCTTCACGGAAATAGAGGATCAGGCTCACATTTGTGGGAATTGTCCAGTGACCAAATCCTATTGGGCAATCATAACAACAAGTATTAAAGAAATGTTGAAGGCAAAGCCCAACTTGGGAATTAAGGAATGCCTACTAGGTCTGTAGAAATCCCTTGAAGGTACCACTACCCATACCATAGTTCAATACTTATATGATCATTCTATTTGCAGCATTATTGGTTCTGGCAAATAATTGGAAGGTGGAAGAGGCCCAACTGAAAATGGTTAATAAAAGTGTGGAATATTGTAGCGTTGGAATGGGTCACATTTCATCCTAGGGCATTATCAGAAATTCAGGCAAGACTGCTGATCGGTCCTGACCTTCCTCCGAAACGATTTTAGACTTCCATTATGCCCAAAAGGACATCTTGTAATAACATTGTGCTCTCAACGTGGTGTGTGTGTGGTTGTGTACCTTAATCAAGATGGCTGTCCCCAGGGGGTGAGGGGTGGACAAACAATCTGGAATTCCACTCTGAGGGAGGAGAGTTCCACCAGCTTAACTTAATAAATGCTTCCCTGCAGGTTACACTTACAGGCACTCATCCTAAAAGCACAAGAAGAGGGACAGCAAGAGTGGCTCCTGTAACTTACCCCTAAGCATAAAAAAGGAGTATACTATACGAGGCAGGCCTATGTTGGACCAGCCAAAACATACAGTATATGCCTTTTCCACTCACTGTTTTATGAGACATTATGGACTACAGGTAAGACAAGAGGCAGAGGTTTCCTGTTAGGGAATAGAAGGCAATCGTTGTACAAAGGAATGCATAGAGGCTCAGGTGAGAACAGCACATAACACTTTCCAGAGGCAAGAGGTATCAAGAGATATCGAAGGCAAGCAATGGATAGAAATATGTTTCAAGGCAACATACGTTCAGAACAGGAGCTCAGAACAAGGAAACCTGTAAGGAAAGGCTTCGAGTAGGCAACTTTAGAGGGGAATACAACAAGTAACCAGAAGCAAGTGAATAGAATGAGGTGTCAGTAGCAGGGGACAGGCAACTAGGTAACTATAAATGTGTAGCTGAAGAAAGCTGGATGCCGCAACTGAAAATATATGTACTATAGAAGGCAGGATTATAGGTCTTTGAACTAAAATTAAGGGGATAGGAGCAAACAAAATCAAGAGATATAGGGCCTCATTACGAGTACGGCGGTAGGAGGTTAATGGCACTGGTAAGGATGCCGGTGCCGTTAACCCCCTACCGCCGCATTCCGAGGCCCCTTAGAGGGTCCCACGAGGGCTGGCTGGTTTTACCAGCCGCCATTAGCGGGACCCGTTAAGGGACCAAGGAGCTAATAACGGGACCGCTATTTGCGGGCCCGTTATTAGCTCCTTCCCCATTCCCATTCGAGCCCTATGGGGGCTCGAATGGGAATGGTTTTCAGAATGGGGACCTACCGGGTCCTCCAAGCTTGAATGACCCGGTAAATCCCCATTCCAACTACACGGACGCGGACACGGGTTTGGAGGCAGCCATGATGCTAATAGCACCATGGCTGCCTCCGAACTCATAATGAGGCCCATAGAGTCTGATTAGATAGGGTAAAGCTTGAGACTATAAAGACTTAATAAAAACAAGACACATTCACTACAGGAATCACGGGTATAGACTGCAATGATACAGTAATAGGAACAGAAACTGGGGTTAACAGGAATATAAACAAGCAACAGAGGCTGGAAGCTACATGGATAAGAGTACACGTTTGAACGGCTATCGGGAGACAACACACATAGTAGAGACTGGAAGCTGCAGGGATGTGGTTCAAGGGAAAGGATCAGGGAGAATGACTTGAGACTGAGGGGAGAGACTGAGCCTTCAAGGCAGGGCTTAAGAAAATAGAGCAAGTGAACACAAGGGCAGGAAACAATCACCTGCAAGGCAGAGATCAATTTGAAATGTGTCCCAGCTGCAAGACTTTCTTGTCTGCAGGGAGAAGACCCGGAGTGCTGCATCCGAGCAGTAACATGTGCTGTCAGTTCCAATCTCTGCCATGGGCTTTGAGAGAGACCAGATTGCTGGTTTGGATATGAAAATATTGGCTGGGAGCTTATCAGGCCCAGAAGCCTTCCATTTGTCTGAGACAACAAAGTGTTATTCACCTCCCTTTTGGAAAAAAAATAAAGGGTGGGATCAGAAATTAGGTTTAGCGGGACAATATCCCATGCAGTACCTTCTGCCGTTTAAGGCTTCAAGACATGGGCTATCCATTATCCATTGCTCAGTTTGAATCCTTGGAGTTAATTCAAAGGAATGACACACATATAAATCCTTTGATAGTGTCAACAAGAATAATTTCCTGTCATTAGTTACAGAAGCTTTGATAAGCGTCTGCCATATTTTTTTTATATATATCTCCTTGTCTAAATGTAATTAGATTCCATTATTTCGCACATATTACTTGAATAGTTTTACTGGAATCTGTCTTATGGGTACTAAGGGGACGTTAAGAATGTTTTCATTTTTCTACACTCCTCGTCATACCTGGTATTAGACGGCCTGAAGTTATTAAGTGGGACTTTGAAGTGATACAATGTATGCAAGGTAATGGCTTCACACAAGATATTGGGCCTCATTCCGAGTTTGGAGGTAGCCATGGCGTTATTTGCGCCATGGCTGCCTCCAAACCCGGGTCTGTGTCCAGTATGGGTGAATGTGGATTTACTGGGGCATTCCGACCTGTGCGGACCCGGTAAGTCCCCATTCAATCAACCATTCCCCATTGAGCCCCTATAGGGCTCAATGGGAATGGGGAAGGCGCTAATTACGGGCCCGTAAATTACGGGCCCGTTATTAGCACCCTGGTCCCTTTGCGGGACCCGCAAAGGACATGTGGTCAGACCACACGGCCTTTGCAGGTCTCGCTAAGGGACCTCAGAATTGGGCGGAAAGGGTTTAACGGCACCGGTCTCCTTACGGGTGACCGTTAACCCTTACCGCCCATTTCGGAATCAGGCCCATTGTACGTGACTTCTATATCATTCAAAATATTTCCAGATCAGACTGCAAAGATGCAAATATTGGTGTCAGGTACCTAAAGATCTGTGGTAATGCAGTCTCCAATTCTATTTTGTCGCATTTCCTAGGTTTCCTATTTAAAAAGGAGCCAGGGACCGTGCACTTGCCCATCTGAATGCGAGGAGTGGTAAGCCAAGACTTAAGATAAGTGGGTTGTGGTCACTTTCTACTCCCCTAACTACATTTAAATGGGAAGCCTCGGACATGTGGACAAGAGTATGCAATCTATGTGGGTGGGAAATAGTCCACTCCTTAAAGTTGGAATGGCCAGGCAGTCACCTCAGAGCCGAACATTGCCTGCTCTTAGGCTCAGCTCTGCACATTTAATAGCCAATTTGTTTGCATCTGGGTGTTTGCCTTTGATCAAACTCTTAGAGAGAGGTGGAAGGCTGTGACAAATTAACTTCTGGGTTAACAGTGATCCATGTGTGAATATAGGCCCCACACCTCCAATACATCAAAAGGGATCCAAATAAATTGGAATACCAAGCAAATTATAAGCCTCCTTGTTCAATTTTGGTAAAGTGGACGGAACGGCAGGCTTATCACTGAAAGGTTGCGAATCGTTGGTTGGTTGCAACACAGCGAAAATACAATTATTACCCAATGATAAAAGGGACTGTCCAGTCAAGGTTGTATCAAAAATATCGATTTTATTGCTATCACAACAGACGATTATATCCTAGCAACACTACGAAATATGACTGACCCTGTATAGGAATGCAGAGGACAGATAGTTTCAAAAAGGGATTCAATCTGGATACTGACAGGAGCGTAGTCTGTAAGGTTTCTTGGCCTCAGCAAAAAAGGGGAGCAATGGATCGTGATAGGTCTGTAGGGGCCTTCTGGGAAGTACCATAGGGACAGAACCACAATATACCTTTGTTGTGACTTGATGGTCGTGTAGATGATGAAACCTCCGTCCCCAAGTACTGCACGGGTAAATATAGTGATATTACTGCCTGTGCAATCTTTGAGGCCACAGGTGTAGAGTACCGTCAGCTTGGAACAAGGAACGCCGGAAGGACCCCCTGACCACTGCAAGGCAAGCAATGAGGTTAGGCAAGGAAAGCAATCCCAATGAGAGCAATACAAGGTCACACAAGAAGGCTTACCCAAATGCAGGCGGAAGGGTACCCTTTGTGTGGAATATGGTCAGGGGTCTGCAATAGTCGATGGCAGTAGGCGATAGTTGATACACAGGATGGCACTCTAGGTGGATGGTTGTAATACCTGATGCAGCAGAAAAAACATGAGCCAGATACGAAGGCAAGAAGATCCGTATTCAGTCCAGTAAACAATCCGGGGTCAGAAAACCAAGAGGTAACATCAGTTGCAGGGGATGATCCACAAACAAATCTAATGGAAAGCCAAGGTCGAAAGTTCCAAGTAAGCCAAGAATTGCAGAAGTACCAAGGGGAGACGTGGAGAGGTCCGTGGAAGCAGTCCATGATCGAGGTAACCAAAATAGAAGCAATATCCGTGAAACACCAAACAGTACTACTGAAAGCAGCTGTGAAGCGTTGATTGTGAGTCTGTTTGTTCCTTTTGAATGGGAAAAGGTGATCACATGATGTGGTCACGTGACACACGTTCCGTGTCCCGTTTTCAGTTCATGGGGATCTCTTCCTGGTTACGTGACGCTTCCTGGTCACGTGACATGTGCTCCGTGTCTCGCAGCTAACAACCAGGTCACTTCCTGGTCACGTGGTGATTCACATGAAAAGCCCTCAAGCAGTGCCGGTACTTAGGGCGCATCGTGGAAAGACGCCATGGCATTTGCCAACGAAGAAAAGGAGACCGTACTGGGTGCAGGACCCTATGAGTGTGCCAGGGGCTCTCGCCTACCCGCCGTCGTCGGGCATGCATAGGTAAGTGTGATGGGGGTTGTTTGTTAGCCTGAAGTGTCTGATGTGTCACCACAGGGGACGTGACAGAGCCCCCCTTAAAGGCCAATGACCCCGTGGGCTGGAAGGATGATCCCTATGGGAACAGGCGACCAACAGAGGGGCATGGACATCAGAAGAGGGAACCCAAGACCGGTCCTCAGGACCATAACCCAACCAGTCCACCAGGTACTGTAAACGTCCCCTATAGAGATGTGAACCCAGAATGGCGCTGACCTCGAACTCATCAGGGGACACCACAGAGACAGGAGTAGGAGGAGAGACAAGGCGGGTCGGGTCAGTGCAAGGCTTGAGTAGCGAGGTATGGAAAACCGGGTGCAACCTCCAGCTAGATGGGACAGCGAGGCGATAAGCCACCGGATTCATAACTTGGACACCCGATACGAGCCAACAAAACGTGGGAGCAGTTTTCGGCAACCCGGAATGTGCAGATGGCGTGAGGACATCCAAACCCGCTCACCCACGTGGTAGGTAGGAGCGTCCACCCGCCTCTTGTCAGCAGCCCCCTTCATGGATGATTGGGCCTCCCGGAGATGGACAAGGGTCTGGGTAGGAACCGAGGCCAGGTCACGGGCACATGCATTAGCAGCAGGAGTACTGGTGGGGGTGAAATCGGGGAAAGGAAGAGTGCGCGGGTGTTGGCCATAACGGGAGTAGAACAGGGAAAAACCAGTAGAGGAATGCAGGGCGTTATTTTATGCAAACTCCGCAAGGTGGAGCGAGTTAAGCCAGGTGTATTGAAACTGAAGGGATAAACATCGCAAGTACTGCTCTAATGCCTGATTCACCCTCTCAGTCTGCCCGTCGCTCTCAGGATGGTAGGAGGAGGAAAAACATGCATCAGTGCCAAGAAGCTTGGTAAGGGCCAGCCAAAAACGGGACATGAATTGAGAGCCACGGTCTGATACAATAACCTGCGGCAAGCCGAACAGACAAAAGACAGACCTAAAGAACATCCGGGCCAGTGAAGGAGCAGAAGGGATCCCTTTACAGGGTACAAAATGAGAGATCTTGGTGTAGGAATCCACCACTACCCAAACCGTATCGAAGCCTTGTGTGTGAGGTAAATTAGTGATTAGGTCCATCGAGACCGTATGGCAGGGCCTTGGAGGTATTGGCAGAGGTTGTAGTAATCCTAGTGTGCGACCCCTTTGCGACTTGCATTGAGCACACACTGAGCAGGTGTTCACGTAGGTTTCCACATCATGTCGCATCGACGGCCACCAGCACCAACGTTTCAGCAGATCTAAGGTGCGTCGTTGCCTTGGGTGACCATTGATGAGTGTCACTAGTGGGCAAAAATAGTTTCCCTTGTACGAAAGGTAACCCATCCTGAAACACCGGGTCCCACTCAGTCAATGCCTGGGGATGTTGTAAGACCCAATGGCGAATGGCGGTTAACATGGGTTGTGAGGGAGTGCAAGCACATACTACATGCCCTCTTTCTAACAATGTGTCAGGAAACGACGGGAGAGACACCCCCCCTGGTAAGCGGGTCAAGGCGTCCGCCTTACCATGAACCACCCCCGGCCTGTGTTTCACCACAAAGTCATGAGCCGCAAAGAATAGGTGCCAGCGAACCTGTCAGCTGTCAAGGAGTTCCCTCCTTCTCACCTGAGTCCGTTCTTTACCGGCGTCCTTGGTTGATGCCTTCTTACGGATGGAGCGGGTTTTGAAGAAGGCGGCCTGTGTCTCTGCCGAATCCAGAATGCGTTCAGTTTTCCAGGAGGCCGAACCCAAGAATCCAGGAGACAATTCAAGTTCGCTAGAACTCAAATCCAGGAGGTAGATGAAGGGGGAGGACAAGGAAGGGAAAGTGGGAGTGGAAAAGGAGAAGAACCGCAAGCTACGGAGCACACTCTGGTTGCTACTTCGCAATAGCATTGAGACACGCTGAGCCGCGGAAGGCGTGCTCTAGAAATAGAGAAGAGCTACGTCCAGCGCTTGGAGCGAGAAGGGAATACGCTGGATGGCCATATTGGAAGTATTAATGTGAACAAGCCCGTTGTGACAGGGACCATGAAGCCCAAAAGGGGCGCACTCTGCGATTCATGACAGCATGCCTCCTCCGAAGACCCTTCCCTCCTGGTTTGCCCGGGTGGATGAGGTGGAACCTTCTGAGCAGCCGTGGGGCCTTGATGTTTGAGACAGGCTCCCAGGTTCTTTCGCTAGGAGGATGTCCTTTCCATTCAACCAGGTATTGAAGCTGGCCCCTTCTATACCTGGAATCACAAATCTGAGATACCTCATATTCCAATTGGTCATCGACCAGTATAGGAGGAGGTCTGGAGGATTTTTGGGAGGATGGATATTAGGGTTTCAGTAAAGATGTGTGAAAAACTGGGTGTATTTTCTTCCAGGATTCTGGCAATTCGATCCGATAAGAAACAGGATTTATAATTTCTTTAATGGAAAATGGACCATAGTACCGAGGGGCCAGTTTTACTAGGCCGTAGATGTCAGGGTAGTATTTTGAGAATAACCAGATCTGATCACCGACTGCATAAGAAGGGCCAGGTCTTCTTCTGGAATCTGCATATTTCTTGGTCTGTTTCCTGGTCTTCTCCAAGAATTCCTTGGCTTCCTTATGTATGTTGACAAGGGTTTCGATCCAGGAGTCAACTGTAGGTACTGGTGTAGATTGAGGAAGATCAGAAGGCAGGACCGAAGGATGAAATCCTTGACTGCAATAAAAGGGGCTGATCATAAGTGCCGAATGGTCAGAATTGTTGTAGGCGAATTCAGCCACGGGTATCAGGAGTAACCAGTCATCCTGGACCTTGGTGGCGAAGCATTGAAGATACTGTTCCAGGGTTTGATTGACACATTCTGTGATTCCGTTGGTTTGAGGGTGATAACCTGACGAAAGGGCACGTTGGATCCCTAAGCATTGACAGAGATATTTCCAGAATTGTGAGATGTATTAAGGTCTGCGATCCGATATAATCTTGGAAGGGAGTCCATGCAAACGGAATATGTGTTCCAGGAAGATTCCTGCTAGTTCAGAAGAGGATGGTAATTTACGCAGGGGCATAAAATGAGCCATATGAGTGAACAAGTCTATGGTAACCATGATGGTGGTGTACCCACGGGAAGGTGGCAGTTCCACAATGAAGTCCGTAGCGATAATCTCCCAAGGCCTTGTTGGCAGTGTAGGTTGTAGTAGAAGGCCCGCTGGTTTCTTATTATCGTGTTTATTTTGGCTACAGACAACACAGGATTGAATGTACTGCCGTACGTCGGGTCTCATCCTAGGCCACCAGAATTGCCTTTGTATCAGATGGAGGGTATTGGTGACACCACGATGTCCGGAGTGTAGGGTATTATGACAGAGATTCATTATTCTCTGTTGTAGTTTTTTTGTAGGGATGACCAATACATTGTCCTTGAACAAATAACCTTCCCGGACCTTTATATTCCAATGATTTCTTTTGGATGTGTCCTTCCACAGATCAGAGGATTGGGTTTGGGCTTGGATTTCTTCAAGGAGGTTGACTGCCTGGCCCACAAAGATCGTGGGGGAAAACATCTGAGGATATGCCTTGTCTTCAGTGGGCTCGTAATCAGGTCGTCGAGATAAGGCGTCAGCAATTAGGTTTTGTGATCCTGGAACATGAGTGATATGAAACTGGTACTGTTCGAAGAAATATGCCCAACGCGCCTGGCGACTGTTCCTACACTCCAAAGACTGCAGAATCTGGAGATTCCGGTGGTCTGTATGGACCTGAACTGGATGTTTAGCTCCCAGAAGTAAATGTCGCCACTCAGTGAAGGCTTGGCAAATGGCTAACAATTCTTTTTCCAGGACTGAATAATGTGTTTCACTGGGAGTCAGGGTTCGTGAGGTGTAAACAATTGGGTGTTCCAGTTTATCTCCTAATTCTTGTTTCAGGACTGCGCCAATGGCGTAATTTGAAGCGTCTGTTTCTACCAGGAACGGACGGCTAGTATCGGGTTGAGCCAAGATAGGAGCTTGTGTTAACTCTGCCTTTAAACGCTGGAACGCCATATCTTGTGGTGTTGACCATAGGAAGGGAATGTCTTTCTTCAGGAGAGCAACACTCGGTTGTACTATCTCGGAGAAATTAGATATGAATTTCCGGTAGAAATTGGCAAGTCCCAGGAAAGATTGAACTTGTTTCACAGAAGTAGGAGCAGGTCAGGTCAATTTGGCTTTTACCTTTGAAGGATCCATACCAATTCCTTCTGGGCTAAGAATAAACCTTAGGTAATGAACGGAGGTTACATGAAACAAGCATTTTTCAGGTTTGGCCAGGAGTTTATGATCTCAGAGTCTCTGCAACACTGCCTTCATGTGCTCTTCATGTTGTATAGTACCTTGGAGAAGATAGGTATGTCATCCAGATATACAATAACAAAGAGAAACAGCTTGTCAGAAAACACCCTGTCCATAAAGCGTTGGAAAATTGCCGGGTCATTAGCCAGTCCGAAGGGCATTACTAGATACTCATAATGGCCAAAGGGTGTTCTGAAGGCGGTTTTCCATTCGTCTCCTTCGCTGACATGGATCAAATGATAGGCGCCCCTGAGATCCAACTTGGTGAATATTACTGCGCCTCTCACGGCTTCCAGGATATCCAAAATCAGGGGTAACGGGTACCAGTCCTTGAGGGTGCATTGATTTAGCCCGCGATAATCAAGGCAGGGTCTGAGTTCCTTGGTATCCTTCTTTGGAACAAAGAATAGAGAAGCACCAGAAGGAGATTTCAAAGGTCTTATGGTGCCATTTTCAAGGTTGGTATCCAGGTATTCTCTTAGGGCCTTCTTCTCGGGTTCGGAAAGAATGAACATCCTGCCGAAGGGAATCACTGCAGAGGGTTCTGTATCTATTGCGCAGTCTTCAGGTCTGTGTAGGGGTAAGGCCTGGACAATGGCAGTCAAAAACACACCAGCATATGCTTGGTAGGCCTCAGGAACTTGCATGACATTGGATACCATTAGTGGTGTCTGTTGTTCCTTTGTTGGTTCCTTTGGGTGTGTTAATGGAGGTTCTAGGGATAGACAGTGAGACATGCAAAACTCTGAGCCTAGGAATAGAGAACCCGCATACCAGTTGATATATGGGTTGTGTTTCTGTAGCCAGGGCATGCCCAATACCAAGGGGGTAATGAGCTGACTTAATAATGTCAAACCTGATCAGCTCCTGATGGTGATTTATTGAAAGCCGGATCTCCTTGGTCTGCAGGCTTATGGGCCCTGATGTGAGGGGTCTTCTGTCGATAGCTTCCACAGGTTGCATGGTGCTTCGTGTTTCGTAGGGAATCCGATGTTTAGCAACCCACTCATGATTGATGAATATTCCTATAGCTCTGCAGTCTACCAGGGCCAAAATGGAATAGTTTGCATTCTTGGATGGTGATAAAAAGGCCTGTAGTACCTCCAAATTGTTTTGTCCAGGAGAGTTCAAGGATGGAATGGATGTGGAGCAAACATCTCTCTCCCGAAGCTCTGCTCCATCTAGGATCGGGAGCTGGCATTTCCCGAACACCGAGGGGGTGCTAAAGGACATTCCCTAACCAAATGCTTATCTGAGGCACAGTACATGCACAAGCCCCTATGAATTCTCCTCATTCTCTCTTGTGGAGATATGGGTCCACGAAAGGCCCCAATCTGCATGGGCTCGGATTCCGTGACTGGGCTTGGGTTGATGTCCGGTCTGGGGGTACCCTCAAATGATACCTTGGAAGGAGTTCCCCTGGATCTTTTCTTTTCTGACTTCCTTTCCTGGATACGGAAGTCAATCTGCATGGCAAGATCCATTAGTGCCTGGAACGAGCTTGGTCGGGCCACTCTGGCCAGCTCATCCTTAATTTCTTCGTTCAATCCTCTCCTGAACAAGGTAAAACTCGCCTCAGCGGACCAGTCAACTTCCTTTGCCAATTGTTTAAATCGGGTCACATACGTGAGCATATCCTGGGTCCCTTGCTGAAAATCTAACAAGCGTTCTTGTTCGCTGAAGACCTGCTCAGGGCGGTCAAACATGCCTTTAAGGGCCCGTATAAACCCATCATAATCGTCCAAGAGGGCATCACTAGAGTTAATGAGGGGGAGTGGCCCAAGTAGAGGCATTCCCGGAAAGGTGAGAGATTATAAAACCCACCTTGGCCCTGGGGGTCGCAAAGTAGTAAGGCTTGAAGGTAAAGTGAACCAAGCACGAATCCAGGAATGCACGAAGGGTTTTTGCTGAGCCGTCGTATTTATCCACGATGCCGCCCAGTATAAGACTTTCTTTTGTAGCAGAATCCCGGGATAGGACCAATTGTTTGAGAGCGGCGTTCTCCGCTTTCAGATTCTGTACCTCGCTTGATAGTTTCTGCATACGATGCATCAGGTCCTGCACGGCAGCCTCCATGTCGATATCGCTTTCGATCGGGTGGCGTCTCAAACTGTCAAGGAGTTCCCTCCTTCTCACCTGAGTCCGTTCTTTACCGGCATCCTTGGTTGATGCCTTCTTACGGATGGAGAGGGTTTTGAAGAAGGCGGCCCGTGTCTCTGCCGAATCCAGAATGTGTTCAGTTTTCCAGGAGGCCAAACCCAGGAATCCAGGAGGCAATGCAAGTTCACTAGAACTCGAATCCAGGAGGTAGATGAAGGGGAAGGACAAGGAAGGGAAAGCGGGAGTGGAAAAGGAGAAAAACCGCGAGCTACGGAGCACACGTCTGGTTGCTACTTCACAATAGCATTGAGACGCGCGGAACCGCGGAAGGGGTGGTCTAGAAATAAAGAAGGGCTAAGTCCAGCACATGGAGTGAGAATGGAATAAGCTGGAAGCCATTTTGAAAGTATTAATGTGAACAAGCCCGTTGTGACAGGGACCATGAAGCCCAAAAGGGGCACACCCTGCGATTCATGACATCGACTGTCAACACATTGAATTGATGCCAGATCCTGCAGATTTTTGTGATCGGTGTAAATGACCGTCTGGGGCTTGGCCCCCAGAAGATGGTGTCTCCAAACCTGAAAGACATCCTTTATGGCAAGGAGCTCCTTTTCTGTCACCGTATAGTGTGTTTCGGTCGACGTGAACTTCCTGATAAGCCACCGGGTGCAGATGACCAGTAGTTGGACAGGGCTGGGAGAGAACTGCACCCAGCGCAAACGAGGATGCATCGGCTTCCACGATGAAAGGGAGTTCTGGTTCCGGGTGTTGTAGGACCGGAGCTGTGGTGAAAAAAGTTTTTAGAGAATGGAATGCAACTTGATGGTCGGTAGACCATTTGAAAAGTACAAGAGGACTGTCAAGGCTGTCAGAGGGGCAACTATAGAAGAAAAGTTGGCGATGAAACGCTGGTAAAAGTTCACGAATCCTAAAAAGGACTGAAGTTGCTTGAGGGTCCCCGGAACCGGCCAATCCATGATAGCACGGATTTTGGACTGGTTCATCGCCAACTCCCCTGGTGAAACATGAAATCGCAGGAATTCGACCTCCTTCGTGTGAAACATGCATTTCTCGGGTTTCGCAAATAATGCGTTTTTCCTGAGTCATGATAGCGCTTCTTTGACGTGAATGATGTGCTCCTCAAGTGTAGGGGAGAACACTAGTATGTCATCCAAATATACGACGACATAGATGTCCAGGATGTCACTAAACACATCATTTATAACACGCTGAAAGGTGGCTGGGGCATTACATAAGCCAAAGGGTATCACGGTATATTCAAACAAGCCTTGGCTAGTGCAGAATGCTGTTTTCCACTCATCCCCTCTACACATGCGAATCAGGTTGTATGCCCCCCGGAGGTCCACCTTGGTGTATATGGATGCATGGGTTCGCTTATCTAAAAGGGTAGAGATGAGAGGGATGGGGTAGCGTTTTTTTATGGTGACAGAATTTAACCGCCTGTAGTCCACGCAGGGACGAAGATCCCCCTCCTTCATCGGAACAAAGAAAATGGGGCTTGCTGCGGGTGAGGAAGAGGGTTTGATGTGGCCAGGTGTAAGGCTTGATGGACGTACTCTTTCAGGGCTAATTCCTCTGATGGTGACAGAGAATAGATACAGCCTTTGGGTATCAAAGCCTCAGGAACCAGATCAATGGGGCAGTTGTATGGCCTATGTGGCGGCAAACCTTCAGCTGATGCTTTATCAAACACAACGTGGAAATCATGATAAACTGGGGGTATACCAGATAAGGCCGCCCCTACCATATGTGAAACCTCAGACGGTCCGTCCTCCCCGATTGTTAAAGAAACCAATGCCCCAAGAGGTCTTGCAGGGTTGGTAATGTCCTCTGAATCCATCAAACAATAGTGTGGACAAACTTCTGACTCAAAGAAAACCTGGCCCGTACCCCAGTTAATAAGCGGATTATGTTTCCTCAACCAGGGAATACCGAGCATGATTCCGAATTGTGCTGTTGAAATAAGTTCAAAGGACAATGTTTCCTTGTGGGTACCCTGGATGATCACCTCCATAGGAGCGGTCTGCTGTTTGATCGGACCAGAAACAAGGGAGGTACCATTGATGGCCCGTGCTGGTTCGGGGTACATCTTAGTTATCAATGGTAGATTCAATGTTTTGGCCATTGTGATATCTATGAAACAACCGGTAGCCCCTGAGTCTATGACAATGTGTACTGAGTGTGAGTGCTCCCTGGTGGGGTGTAGTGGAGCATGGACTATGACTGGTCTTATAGGACCGAAGGTTGGGATGTCTTTGGAGGAATTATGTAACAAGCTCGCCTTGTCCCCCGTTCTCAAAGGTGAGCCTTCTGAAAACCCGAATTCCTGTTCTTTGGGTGACAAGGACACTCTTTGACATAATGCCCATTGAGGCCGCAGTAAAAACAGGCATTGTCTGTCCTTCTGCATTCTCGCTCAGCATGGGTGATGGGGCTGCGTATCCCTCCTATTTGCATGGGTTCACTGGTGAGATCTGAAGGAGGGAGGGATTGACTGATAGAAAGGCTGGCTTCTGCCCAACGCTCGGTTCTCCGGGCGTCTACCTGAAGTGTTAGATCTACCAGATCGGAGTAAGAAGCCGGGAGAGATGGAACAACTGAGAGGGCATCCTTCATAGCGCGGCACAAACCTCAAAAGAACACTACAGCTTTTTTATTCTCGGGCCAGGACGTTTCTGAGGATAATTGATTAGGCCGCGTGATGTATTCTATCAGGGTTTGTCTGCCCTGAGCTTGATCCAGCAACTCCAGATCCCGGGACTGTGCTTTATACCTGGTGTCAAAAACCTTGGGCATCTCACTCACCAAGAGGTCGAAATCATAGAGGGCCAGGTGATCATTTCCAGCAAGGGGTTTGCCCAGGTAGCAGCTACGCCCGTCAGGTGGGAAAGCAAAAAGGCCGCCTTGGTGGTTGAGTCGGGCAAAGCCTGGGGTCGACAGAGGAAGTGGAGCTTGCATTGGTTGAGAAATGTACAATACCTTCTGGGATCGCCCTTTTACCTTTCTGGGGCTGCTAATGGGAATGGGGTAGGGATTACCACGTGAATGGTGGTGTGGGAGTCATGGAGGGACCTGGGTTTTGGGGCGTGATATCGCCGAACTCGGAGTCCGCCGGTAGTGGGTGGTGGGCACTCTGTAAGGAGTCCAGGTGGTGGTGGATGGCAGTTGTGGCTGCAGCCATGTCCGTCCTAAGGGCTGTGACGGCTTGCATTAGAGTGGCCACGGGATCCCCAGCGGAGGGTTCCATCATCTGGACGACCAAGAGGTTTCACAGTCTGTTGTGACTTGATGGTCGTATAGATGATGAAACCTCCGTCCCCAAGTACTGCATGGGCAAATATAGTGATATTACTGCCCGTGCAATCTTTGAGGCCACAGGTGTAGAGTACCATCGCCTGGAACCAGGAACGCCGGAAGGACCTCCCTGACCACTGCAAGGCAAGTAACGAGGTTAGGCAAGCAAAGCAATCCCAATGAGAGCAATACAAGGTCACACAAGAAGGCTTACCCAAATGCAGGTGGCAGGGTACCCGGGGTGTGGTATATGGGCAGGGGTCTGCAATAGTCGACGGCAGTAGGCGACAATTGATACACAGGATAGCACTGTAGGTGGATGGTTCTAATACCTGATGCAGCAGAAAAAACATGAACCAGGTACGAAGGCAAGAAGATCCGTATTCAGTCCAGTGAACAATCCGGGGTCAGAAAACCAAGAGGTAACGTCAGTTGCAGGGGATGATCCAAAAATGAATCCAATGGAAAGCCAAGGTCGAAAGTTCCAAGTAAGCCAAGAATTGCAGAAGTACCAAGGGGAGACGTGGAGAGGTCTGTGGAAGCAGTCCGTGATCGAGGTAACCAAAAAAGAAGCAATATCCGTGAAATGCCAAACAGTACTACTGAAAGCAGCTGTGAAGCGTTGATTGTGAGTCTGTTCATTCCTTTTGAATGGGAAAAGGCGATCACATGATGTGGTCACGTGACACATGTTCCGTGTCCTGTTTTCAGTTCATGGGGATCTCTTCCTGGTTATGTGACGCTTCCTGGTCACGTGACGTGTGCTCCGTGTCTCGCAGCTTCCAACCAGGTGACTTCCTGGTCACGTGGTGATTCACGTGACGAGCCCTCAAGCAGTGCCAGAACCTCGGGCGCATTGTGAAAGACGCCACAGCATTTGCCAACGAAGTAAAGGAGACCGTACTGGGTGCAGGGCCCTATGAGTGTGCCATGGGCTGTCGCCTACCCGCCGTCGTCGGGCATGCATAGGTAAGTGGGACAGGGGTTGTTTGTTACCCTGAAGTGTCTGATGTGTCGCCACCGGGGACGTGACAACCTTGTACTGTAAGTGCACTTAGTGCTCAACACGGTTGAGTCGGCTTCAGGGTGCTTTCCAGGCTTCTGTGACAGGGTTCAAGATGGGAGTCAGATGTGGGTTTCAGGCTGCAAGAGGGTTTGGCGAGTGAAGCTGGACAAATGGCTGCAGGCTGGCCTACATGGTGGCTCAGGGTCAGGAATCATTGTCTCAGTGCTAATCAGCATTTCTCTAGCACTGGTCAAGACGTCACAGATGTCAGCATTGCAATTGTTTGCAGCTTCAGGAACTTGACTGGTCCGAAAATGTTGGTTAAGTTGGATGTCAGTAGATGCTTGTTGAGGCTCTTCTCCCGGGTTCTTCAATGGACTTGTGTCGTCCTTTAAGCCAGAGGACCACATCTATGGAGTGTGTTGCAGGCAACGGCCTTGGTTGTAGGTTCAGAGATCTTCTGGTACTTCCTACCCGGGAAGCTTTCTGCAGAGTCTAGCAGGGCATGATGTGTACTGGCTGGGTGTCATGATTACCTCCAGAGTTGATGGGTTGGGATCAGGTATTATGGGCAGGAAAGGGTATTGGTGTCGAACTGTGGGGGCTAGATGGGTATGAGCATGGCAAACCCGACGTTCTCACATTCCTCAGTACCAAAGTTATAATGTGCTCCCATAGAGATCCAATGGTTTACCATTCCCCTTAAGATGGCCACCCTGTGGGTCACTGACTAAGAAGCAATGTAGATCTAGTAGTTGGGCAGGGAGGACTATAAAAGCACTGCCCCCGCAGTAACATGCGCTTCGCGTTAGTTCCTCTGACAGCGGTGTAACGCTACCAGCGCTCAGCTCACAGACCTGTAAAACAATTCAAAAAGTCATGTTATGAACTTGATAAGTTAACACAAGTACCACAGATCTAAGTTTTCTATGTACCTGACAAGAATTTTCGCAGCAGCAGTACTCCAACAGGTGACTTCATTTTCCATAGTTCCGCAGTTCACTCAGCAATCTTCTTCCACAGCCACGGCTTCATCATGGAATCTTCTGACTTCCGAAAACATGCAAAGACACGGTACAACAGTTAATGAAAGAACATTAAGACATTGTAGCGAGTGAAAGTAAAACTATGCGCTTATATACCTGAAGCTCTGACAAGCATTTCCAAGCAGTTCAAAACCGCTCCTCACAGAGAAGGCACCATTGCTCGGTAACAAAGGATCGAAGTGCTGCGTGCCTTTCCCAACTATGCGTGCATACTTACCTCACGCAGAAGACACCATAGTTTTGTAACGAAGGCACATAGTGCTGCGCTCCTTCCCAAACTTTGCTTGCATAGTTACCTCAAGAAAAGGCTTCATGTTTTGTCTTTGACAACGCCTGTGCTCTTCAAGTGAAACTTTTCTCGTCAACAAACCAGCAAAACTAAGAAAGAGTTGTTAAAGTTACATCAAGAGAGAGATATAGAATCTTTTTTTTCTCTCAAAGACTTCAACACACACTTCCTAAAAACAAAAGATCCCTCCAGGAATTCAGACACTTGCCTTCAGAGGTCTTTTCAACTTTTTCTAGTCTGAGATCTTCTTGAGCCTCACCACCAATGCACCCCTGCATGAAAGCAGGATGAAGAGATCCCTAATATCAAAACACAGGTGAGGAGGAGAACGTGCTAAATAGAAACATTAAGGTAGGTAGCTGGGTGGGAAAAGGGGTGAGCCATAGTATAGTAACCACATAATATTGAATCCATTAAAACTCCTATTTTTTCTCTCTTTTGTGACACGGGAAAATCTGGTTTAACCAGTATTTCCAGATCTCCAGGGTCCCAGACCATTCATGCTCCTGCAGGGACAAGTTAAGCATTACACTAGGTACCGGTTTTGGAGCGTCCTCTGAGTGTGGTATCTCCCTCTGTTCCCTGGGAGATGTTTAGGGGAGGGATCTTGCTTCCCTCTTTGGATGTCCTGGTCTTCCTTCACTGGCGGAAGATGTAAGGCAGACTGTACCTTCAGCCAAACCCCAATGATGAGTTCTACTTTCTTCCTTTGTGTGATGTCTTCAGATGATCTGCCTAAAGAGGGGGTCCGATCTCTCTTGAAGTTAGGTGGGCCAATGTGATTGGTCTAGGCTAAGCCTACCTTAATGAACCAATCCTGGGGCCCCTACCAACAATCGTGTGTATCCAGGAGGTCTTACCCAGAGTGCTTTGCAACAAGAAATGTAAAGGGGTGAAAACTTTTGATACTAAGTCCCACTCATCTTCCTGTCTGCTGTTCCTGATTAAAGTGCCAGGTCTCCCTTGAAGCTACAGTGAAGCCTGACTCTCGTGCTCCTGCAAACTACATTCTCGTACCTTATGATTAGCGCCCCCCTACTGTGGTGACCTATTGTAAACACCCAGTCCCAGGCATGAAAGCTTACTGTCATTGATACTGAAGGTGAGTGCTGGCTTCAGGTTGACACAGTTACATTTGAAAGGTTGTTGGGTTTCCTGTTTACTTTGTTAACCTCTGCAGCCAGGCCTCATGTGGGCCTGTTTGAAGTACCCTCTTATTGGTATGTTAATAGCTGTCAACAGCTGCAGTGCTGAACAAAAGAGCAGGGCGTATCGGTGGAGCCTTTCCTAATTAATCAGGCTGACAATGGCAGGGAAAAACTTGCTCCTACCCCTTCATGGAGAGGAAATAAAGTACTCCTGTCAGTCACATGCCAACTAAATATGACACAGAGGACTATACCCTTTAGGCTGTGCGCACCCATAGTACACTGGTTTATGAGTTTGTTGTGGTGTGACCATAGGGAAATATGTGTGGATTAGCCCCACACAATTTCCTGAGGTTGGTCTACAATCATTCCAATTAATTTTACATTAAAGAGAAAGCCAGGCTGGCTCACACCCATCGTGCGGATTGGTCAAATTCCTCACATAGGCATAGAACATTGTCCTCCTGTAATGTAAGGTCATAAGAAAGACTAGGTTATTCATATTGCACATTCAAATCACTGGCAACAATAAAAACAACAAGTCACTACTTTGAAGCAGCAGCTCTGATAAGAGCGCATCTAGTGTGATAAACTGAATTCTGCCAGCCACATAGACATTAAACAAGACTGAAACAAAAACATTTAAATAATACCATTTTAAACACAATACCGCAGGCTCAAAGTTTTCCAGTGGTATAACAGGCATTCCCAGGTTCAGATTGGTCCAGATTGTAAGGCCACCACTTGCTCCTCCTTTCGAATCAACTGTCCCCACATGGAAATTTGCAAACCCATAATTGGGGCCTTAGATGTGGTAGCTATGGTCTGCGTATCATGGGAGAAGATTATCTGCTGTTTATCTAGAAAGGAAAGTCAATCTTCAACGTCCATGGGGGCTAAACCTGATATTTTCCAGGACACATTCAAACCAGTACAAGCAATTTCCTCTTGAATAGCCAGTGTAGTGTTCCCAGCTCAAAAGTGGTCGGCCAGCCCCACTATTCACATTACACTTTAGATCCCCTCGCAAATGCCTGCTGTGATGGTTATTTCTTTTAGAGAGTTTCCGGCAGACGGCCCTGATGCAGGTAACCTGAGTAGAATAAGATTTGAGGTCATTTAGAAACAGGGCCTTTCCAGGACATTCATTCGTCTGCTCTTTTGTATCAATATTCGCTACACTGCTATATGTGTCCCTTGTGGCAAAGCAGTGTCCCGCAGGAGAAGCCACAGCCACACTTTTTAAGACTGAGCCGATGCAAAGCGTTGTTGGTAAAAGGGAGTCTCTGATCTTTTGATCCTGGTGTCTGTTTAGTGGTATTGAGAGTATAGCCACTGCCTACATTACCAAAAAATGTGAATCAGGTATATCTCCTAATTTTACCTCTTTTACCTTTGTGGTTGGAATCACTCTAGTTTTGTAGCAGTTTGAGGGTGGAGTAGGCACTTTAGCCACTACCCACACTTTTACTCCTGCAGCGAAGTAATTTTGTCACATATGTTACATTGTACGATTATATAAGCCACACATACGTGTACAACATACCAATGTACACAATTGTTGAAAGTGCAGACCATTTTTTTTAATTGTTTAAATGTGGAGTATGATGGTTATGAATTAGCATTTCTGGTTAAGATCAGAGGAGAGAAGATGAGAAGGACTGAATATTTGTAAAATAGCATTTCAACAGCATTGTTTTCTAGCATGTTGATAGTTGGCTGTTAATATCAATAGAATCTCAGAAACACTATCAACAAGGTTTTTAGTTACCACAAGTGGATTGATTGATTCTTGTATGAAAACCAACCACCGTGAACTGAATCTTTTGTAAACAGACATTCTGTTGGACGGCCCATTGCACGTGTCTGTTCAAGTATAGAATACAGGTCTGGGTACCAGTCCCTCACCTCTAGCCAAGGTACAATCATTGTGAAATATATCAGATATGCACTTGTTTGTCACTAAACATATGGTAGCAGGTTTTATCGGATGCTTCTATTCTTTGAAACCACATACATATGTTAATGTTATTGACTCCAGCCAAAGTTCAGGTTATTTTGTCCCTGGTAATTTCACAGATGGACTATGCAAATATTGTCTATTATGCCTACCTTAATATCTCTTGTTCCTCTTATAGCAGATACAAAATAAAGCAGCCTAACTGCTCCTCTAATTTACACTGAGAGATAACATTTGTCCATCTGTGTCTCGCTCCATTGGCTGCAGGTTAAAGATCGTTAACATTTACGGTCTGATTCATGGAATATTGCACAGAGATCCTGCAAATCCTGCGTACCAAGAACGACTCTGCGCAAGCCTGTGTTCAGAAGTTTTCCCCGGGGCTCTGCATATTCATGGAATTGTTCATGCGAAAGTAACTGTATATGCAAATTGCGGGCGGACCGCCCCTGACACGCCCCCACGCAAAGCAAAAACAGCCAGAAACAGCTACCTTTGCATGCTCCCTGGGTGCAAATACATGCACCCTGAAAACAGTGTGTGGGGGCCCACACAAGCAGGCTTGCATCTCGGGGACCCTGCATGGAGTCTACCATAACTGTCCCCAGCACCCCAACAACATGCGTACGATTAATCAGAATTCTGGTAAAACTCTGAAAATCTGCGTGCGAACCCCCGTAAACAGTCCCTGTACTGGGCAACACTGCATGAGCGCACCCCTAAGTTAGTTTGGAACCCCGGCTGCATGCACACACCTCTAAATCCGCCCCCCAATCTTACCTCTGCACGTCAAATCCTATTCACAAGTGTCTGTACGCCAACCTTCAAGTGACGGATAGTATGAGAGCTTTGCATGGCCATTTACCTGCCGGGAGGTTGCGCAGTCAGATTCCTGAATATGTGTTGTTCTGCGCAATAGTGGGCGTGCGAGGGACTGCCTGTGTGCCGTCCCTCTTAATGCCCACATTTTCCCCTGTTTTTCCTCATTTTCTGAATTCCGTCCTTTCCCTGCCCTCTGCACAAACCATGCCCAAGCTCTGCGTGTTGTCTCACGCAAGGCACTCGGCCACTCGTAGAGATGTGCTGAACATGCCCGAAGTCACTGCAAAGTACAGAAAAGTTTTACGTGCAAGGACCCGATTTACTGCGCAAATAATTCCATGAATCAGGCCCTTAAGGTGTAATGTGTGGCACACATAGAAATTCATTTCAAATACCTAGTCATTTTAAGATTCAGATTTACACTGAATGCTGAGTCATGTTTGCTCTGCTCTGATTGTACCAATACTCTCCTTGTTCACTAATCCCAGATAACCTAGAACAAAATATTGTTGCTTCTATTCTACATAGCCAAAAACACTTGGGCATTGCGTTTTTCGGGTACTGAGATTGACTTCCTTCCATCTTCTTTGTAGGAAGACAATAAAATACACTTGTTTAATTAGTTATGACATACATTAGGTTAATAATAATAGTATTAGTAGATAATTGTTTTTCCAGTGAGGGCCAATTTGAAGAGTCTATGTGCCCACAATGGTCCCTGCAGATCTGATGGCAATCTTCACAGTTGGCAGAAGTACATGGGAGAACGTGGAGGCATCACAATGCACACCTCCCAGGGCAAGTTTCAGTTTCAGTTTAATAGATCAGCAAAGAGCGGAATGCCCAGATAGTTAGAACAAGCTGTGTCCCTATACCCATATATAGTATTCCCCCACCACAAATAGGTATATGTGTGCGTATGTGCAATGTGTGTGATATGTGTGTTCGTGTGTGTGTGTGTCTGGGACTCAGAATGTATGATCTTCTGCAAACACGAGGATGTGTTTTTCTAGGGGGAAATGTGTCCTATTTTGTGGCTGGTGTTCGACTGTGCAACTGAGTTCATCTTACAGATGCTACTGCTTAAAAAAAAAATAACAGTGACATGAAGGCTTGAAAGATGAATCTTTGGAGGTACACAGGACTCTCAGGTAAATAATAATGCGAAAAGCGTCAGTCCTGGGAAAGTGCTGGCTTTTTGTTGTTTTTCACTATTATTTAACACCAAAGAGTGACCCTAAAGCACCTTGTTACTGCACATCATTGCAAAACTAAGATGCGCGGAAGGCTTCGATTGAAGGAAAGCTAATTGAAAGGAACATCAGTTCTGTGGCTTTGTCTGGTGTTCCTCTTCGGGACAGAAATCTGCGTGTTGTGTCAGACTGTGTCATGAGATAAAAACACAGGAAGAAACATCAAGATGAGCATCGTGCATAAACACCTACTCATCGGAAATAGGAATGGCAAGCAAGTGACAGCCTTGGAGATGAGTCCTTTGGGTGTTATAATAGTTACAAAAAGTTGAAATGCAAGGAAAAGAACGCATTGAAAGCTAAGAGCACATGAGAACTTTAAAAGCCTATTTTAAAGCCAGTTTGACACTGCGATATTTGTGAAAGAACGGTTTAGTCTGTGCAGTTCAGTTCCTGCCAGCCTGGAACTTTTTGAACGATCTTTTATCCCCGGCTAGATCTGAAGCTTGCAATTTCCTTTCGTTGCCTTGGGTTGCAAAGTTATCACTAGGCAATGCCGCTGGACTATTTAAAAAAGCAACACAAAAAAGATTTCTCCCATCTGCTAGCTCATGCAATTTTGCAGATCAGCATCCATAGTGATAAGCAGATGTATGTGTGTGCTCTGTATAGCACAGTATTTCAGTGGCAGAATGACAAGATCTGGCCATGCCAGGCAAGTAAATATTCCAGAGGAATTTATGTTAAGAAGATGTATAAAATGCACAGAGTGCATTTTTCTGGACAAATATTTATATTTCCAGTATGTCAGCCTTTTTACTATTTGGTAACCAGGTGAACGTGCGTGGCTTTCATCAGTGGTTTACATTAACATTTCTTATAGCATTGTTTTTTTTTTCCTCCCAGTAACATTACTCAGCCAAAATGGTGTCTGTATTATTTCTTTCGCAACTTAAGTGATATCCAAAGAATATGTTTATGTATTACTAGGAATTGATGCACAGCACGGCAGTTCGGAATCCCTTATGTCAAACACTTTTCAGCTGTATTCAAGTTCTGCTGCAGGAGTTTCCAGCGAGTTCAACCACATGCAAGATCAGCATGGAAATGTGTATGGGGAGACAGAAACTCTGTGGCCCTCATTCCGAGTAGGGCGGTAAGTATAGGCGATTACCGGCATGGCGTAAAGAGCGTGTCCGTGCTGGCACAAGACCGTAAAAATCAGCCTATTCCGACTCCGCGTGCACGCACTTTGCGCCATGCCGGTAACGCACCTCACCGCCATGCCGTTAAAGGGCCCCTAACGCCCTTACCGGCAACAAGCACACCGTCCATAACACTACTGACATAGAGAATTTAGCGGTAACCGTAAATTGCGGTCACCGCTATTTACGGTCACCGTTAAAAAACGGAACCGGAAAAAACGTCCTCGCACAGGAACGGGAAGGAGCATGGCGGCCATCTTTAAAATCACAATCCATTGCCATCCTCTCCATACAGGACCCCCAGCCATACAGTGATCAGAGAAATAGGCTTTGGAGACCAGCATCATGCCCAAAGCATTAAAAAAGGGTGCTGCACGCATAAGAAAGGAGTGCTTTACCCAGGATGAGCTCCAGGTACTGGTCGACACTCTGCACGAACATGCAGACACTGTATTCAGCAGTGATATGCGGAGGCCCACCGTCATCAGGAAGAAAGAGATATGGGCCTTGGTGGCACAGAGGGTGAGGGCCGTGGGTAAAACACCCTGCACCACCAAGGACTGCGGGAAACGTTGGGATGACCTCCATCTCAGGGTGCAGGCCATCCTCTCAGAAAACTGAAGTCAGGCTCTAGAGACAGGAGGAGGGCCAGGTTCCCCCATCAAAATGATGTCGTGGGAGGAAACGTGTGCGGCCATGATGGGCACAGAAGCCATAGAAGGTGTTGGAGAAATGGATTGCGGTGCAGCGTCATCCGCTGATGGAGGTGAGTGTCATGAGTCAAGACAGAACATGCATTCCTAACGTAAGTCACTGCCAAGGGCTGGGCAAGGTGTCACGTCATGGTTGGGCAACCCCCCCCCCAATGAAATCATGCTGTAACAAGTGGGAACCAGGCTGATATCAGGTGCAAGTCTGTAACCCATATGGGTCATACCACACAAAGAGACCGAATCTGTGAGGCAGACGGGGCAGTGATTGTAAACATTGTGAATGTGAGTCATCACAGTACTCCGCCAACATGAGTGACCCACACATCTGCATGCATTGACCATCCAAGCCCAGATCACTGTCCCACTCACCACCCAAATGTCAACAAACCGCTGCAATCCCATTGTGATACCATAGGCATGTAGAAATGCTGAGCCCCAAATTATTGCTCATGCCGTCTCTCCCCCCCCCCACAGGCAGCAAGCATGACAGCGAGGACCAGGAAAGCACCGGGACCAGTTCCTCCAGGGGCAGAGTCAGGGGCCGCCGCATACCTGCAAGCAGGAACACAACACAGGCAACACCACCTGCTCCAGAAACCCCCATGGAGGGTGCACAACCCCCACCCGCACCCCTACCCATGCCTGCAGTGCCGCTGGACGCATATCCCACGCTGCACTCTGAGGAGTCCAGTGTGGCTGGTGAGAATGCAGCCATGTGCCTCCTCGATGTGCCAGACAGCCCCCCATCAATATCGGGAGCCAACGTGGAGGACACCATTGACATTTGCCATACCCCTGACACACCATCATACAGCCAGGTGGCACACAGCGACTCTGGGGAGAGTGAAACCCCAGGGCTCACAGGGCAAGGAGTACAACCTGCCTGTCCTGTATCTACTTCCCCTGCAGAATCTCTGCGAAAGCCTGCAGGCCCAATACCAAGCCTGCCAAGCACATCGGCCACATCGGCCATGGATGTAGTGCGCTTCCAGCATCCCACAGGCCTCATTGAGGAGTTCAACAGGGACAATCGCGAATCAAGGGTGGAGTGGCGCAATGACCTTCAGGCTCTGGGCGAGGTGATCACAGCGAACACAAACCGGCTGTGCGGCGTCCTTGGCCGGATCGCAGATGCCCTGGAAGCAGCACACCCCACACCACAGCCCCAGCAGGAGGAGCCACCTTCACAAAGCTCCTCCACCCAGACCAGCCCGGTCCGTCGTTCACTGCGTACATTGCGCTGCCACGACATGGATCCCCCTGGCTCTGGGAGTGCATATTGTCCATCCCGGCACACACATGTGGCCTATGTTGCCCCAATTGAACTATTATGGGGTTGTTGTGGGGGGAGGTGGAGTGGGGTGAGGGTGTGTGTGGGAGTTGTGGGGGAGGGGGATGGGGGTGAGGGTGTGTGTGGGAGTTGGGGGGGAGCTGGAGGGGGGCGAGGGTGTGTGTGGGAGTTGCGGGGGGAGGCAGAGGGGGGTGAGGGTGTGTGTGGGAGTTGGGGGGAGAGGGAGAGGGGTGGTGGTGTAGGTTTTGTTGTACACGTTAGAACTTTATCATTCAATACACCGGTTGATCATCCAAAAAAAAGAGTGGACATTGATCATTGTGCATGTGTCTTTTAATGTTCCACAGTGCATGATGTACATGTATCCCCACACCCAGTGCCTGATGTCTTGTCATCCTCACACCCTCAGCTGACTAGTGAGTCAGAAATATTGTCCGATCAATGATTGCCACACAGCACGTCCCTCCTGTGCATCGGCACCGTGATGCTGTCCTGCCATTCCTTCATCCTCCCCCTCATCATCATCTGGTGGTAGCAGTTCCACGTCAGGGGGCAGTGGCACGTTCAGACGGGTGCACATGTTGTGCAGCATTACACATGACATGGTGATCTTGGACACCTTCTTGTGGCTGTAGATGAGTGCCCCACCGACCGGCTGAGGCAGCAAAATCGTGCCTTCAACAGGCCGAAGGTCTGCTATATCACCACCCGTGTACGGGTATGGGATCTATTGTAGTCCTCCTCGTGCCTGTTCTGTGGGTTGCGGACCGGGGTCATGAGCCACGGCTTCAAAGGGTAGCCAGCATCACCTGCATAAGGGTGGAATGAAGGTAAGTGTTTGTAAATTCATGGTGGAGAACTGTACTAGTCTTACATGGCAGCAGGTGATTACTGGCCAAACACACATGTCCCAGGATGCATTCACCCCATTACTGGCCCGGCTATGTGTCCTGTGCAATGGAATGATGGAGGGGGTATCTTCTTCATGATGGGTTATGGTGTGCACTCACGTCGTGTTGCATGTGCATCGTATATGCATGCAACAGTGTTGGACTGCATTCATTGATGTGTTGTGCAAGTTTTGGTGACAGGAGGGGGGTTGCCTGTAGTTAGTAGCATACTCATCATTCTGCACTGATCTGTGCCATGGTGACTTGCAGCAATCCTATGGGTGTGCAGGACCAGTCACACGCTGTGGGATCCCTGTTGGACTCACTTCTATGCACTCCCAGGGATGACTGTCCTGTGTGGTGAGATGCAGGAGTCTGCGACATGGTGCTATTGCACTGCATGGTGCAGGATTCCCTTACGGTGTGTAAAGGTCGCCGATGAGTGTGGCAGGTGTTGTGGTATTTGGGCAGGTTTCCTGTCGGTCATGTTCTGTTAGGTGTCGACTCTAAATCATCACTGTGTGGTTAGGTAGTCATGTGCCGTGTCACTTGCCTTGGGGCACAGTGTTCTGTGAGGTGCACATCGTGCACTGGCGTGAACATTCCCACCCAGGTGAAGTAGGCATCTCCCCCACCCCCTTTCCCAGCCAGGTGAAGTAAGCATCTCCCCCCCCTTTCCCAGCCAGGTGAAGTAGGCATCTCCCCTCACCCCCCTTTCCCAGCCAGGTGAAGTAGGCATCTCCCCCCCCCTTTCCCAGCCAGGTGAAGTAGGCATCTCCCCCTCCCCCTTTCCCAGCCAGGTGAAGTAGGCATCTCCCCTGCCTTTCCCAGCCAGGTGAAGTAGGCATCCCCCCCCTTTCCCAGCCAGGTGAAGTAGGCAGCCAACATACTCACAGCCCCAATGCACTGCCATGGCCCATTCAGGTTACTCACCAAGCAGCCAGGCACGTCGTCCGGCATGTCGCTTCATGTAGCGTGGTAGTGTGGAGTTCCGCAGGACCAAGGAGTCATGAGTTGATCCGGGGTATCGGGAATTGCAATGTGTGATGGCTTTACTGGCATTACACACCATCTGGATGTTGATGGAGTGGTATTGCTTGCGGTTGCGATACGGCACCTCCATGGCATGCGGGACCAACAATTCAACGTGGGTGCAGTCGAGGGCACCTATGCAATTTGGCATGCCTGCCAGTGCATGGAAGGCAACATTTGTATCATATATCTCCTGGGGAGTCCGGGGTAGGGATATGTAGTCCCTTGTGTGGTTGAGGAGGGCATCCAGCACTTGGTTGAGTATCCGGGAAAATATGGCTGTGAAATGCCATGCATGTGTCCGACTGTATGCTGGTAGGTGCCTGTGGCAAAGAAGTGGAGCACAGACACTACCTTCAGTAGAGGGGGGATGGCAGTGCTGATTTCTATGAGGCTCACTATATCGTCATGTATCAGGTCCACTATGGTGGTAATGGTGTCCCAGTCAAGCCGGTACAGGGTGTGGATCTGCTCTGGTGTGAGGTTGAATGGTGGCTGCACCGGTAGGGCATGCTGGGCCTGTCTCACCCTCCTTCTCCTCCTGTGTATCCTCTGTGGTGGGGGCTGTGGTTGTTGTTGTTGCTGTTGTTGTAGTTGCTGCCTTGCAAGCAGGGCCTCCAGCTCCAGGAATGCTGCTACAATTGGTATCATCTTGGTGTGGGAGGGGGGTGGTGTGTGGGTGTGCTCTTTTTGTGCTGTGCCAGACTCCATTGCCTCCACCTGTGCTGATTGAGTGCACCTGTGCCTCTTGGAAACACTGCTCATGGTTCTTAACACCTTCTTGGCGATGTCGTTATTTACTCCATGCCGGTAAGGTACGTTGCGGCCTTGTGGAGGCCGTTTTTTGCTTGTCCGCATTACTTGGGATCAGCTCCGGTTTACGCCATGCCGCTAATTTCGGCATGGATTGTCGGGCGCGCGCCACTAGACCGCTATTTACGACCTCGTACTTTACGGCACCGTAAATAACGGTCTGGAAGGGCAGAATTGTCCGTAACGTGAAACGATGGCGGTAATCCTTTTCCGGCATCATTTTCCCCTTAACTCCTAACTCGGAATGACCCCCTGTGTGTGTCTATATTTTTAGGGACATTACTTTTGAAAAGGGCCAAGATTAGATTAGAAGAGGAGGGAATTGGAGTATGGTTAAAAGTATACTTTATTATAATTCTTTTTAATTTTATTGTGCATTTGGTCAAACAATTACAACCTTAAGCACACTGTCAATAATCAACCATAACAATCTAAATTACAATGTAACTAATGAGTTTGTCCTTAATAAAACCAACATTCACATAAAAAAATAAAAAAACGTTAAGATACAGAAACAACTATAACAACACGCTGATCTCTAATGAATATACTTGTCCAGTTCCCATTGGGTTTTCCATAGTAAGTCATAATTCAAGTAATCATTCAAGTAATTCATGATTCAAACATTAAAACCGTTAACTACCTTATTTTGTGCCTTTTTCCAAACACAAAGGGATGCATTTGATATTACCAGAGAACTGGCTCCCATAAGTGAGCTCCAAAATTGATCTCCTTTTATGTTCTGTATGTCTTGTACACATAAATTGTACCCCTTACGATATTGCTCTGTGAGCTGAGTGCCCTGCTTTGATATATGTCTGGCCGATTCTATCTTTGCCTGGCACAGCCTACACAATCTCAAGTCTCTAGGAACTCTGTGCCAGGCCCCTGTATATTCATATGTGTGTAGTATGTTGAAACGGAGATCCCTGTCTGCTATATTCAGATTATCTGTTTTTTCTGCTGAGCTGGGCGATCGAATTGGTCCTGTCCCAGACTTATATTTTAGTTTTTAGTTTGTTATATACTTCAGGACTGATTTTACTTGAAGATGAGTCAAAGCTGGTATCAGTCTCAACATTGATGTGGTCGAAATGATCATGTGCCGTTTTCCTTAGGGCGCGTAAGAAATGGTTGAGGTTGGGGGACTGTAGTCTTCCCGCAAAAAGCCCAGTCAGTGTCAGACCATAGTTAGGGGCGGTGATCAGAGTTATGTATAATCTGCAACGTTTTCCACACCAATGACTGCACTCCCAATTCTAAGTGGAGGGACTCCACTGGGACCAACCTAGAGCTTCCAACTAATGTTCTGAGCATTGTCCCTTCCAGTCTTTCCATCCATTCTATATGATGTTCTGCAAAGAGTTCCGGCCCATATAAAAGCCCCAGTATTATGCTGGTGGTTAAATGTTAAGTAACCCTTCAATATTATTCCATCCATGTGGGGCTAAATATCTTTTGATAGCCCCCCATATCCTAAAGATCTTCCTACCGATATGGTCCCTGTAAGCCATTTGGGTGGGGCTGTATATATGGGGAAAACCCAAATATATGTATTCCTCCACTACTTCAAGTCTAGTAATAATAATAATGCACCACCTTACTTTATAAACAGAATCTGCAAAAAAACATCCTCCAGACCAATGAGAACTACTAACTCCAACTGCCTCCAAGTTCCAAGATTTAGACTATCCACCATTGGGGGACATAGCTTCCCAGTCAAGGCTGCACAACTATGGAAATCCCTTCCTCCAGACATTAGAGCCCCACAGCCATTTGTCAAATTTAGACAGATCCTGATCAACTGGCTAAAAGATAACGACAAATAAAACCCAGTCCAACACCCTCCTTACGCCTCGTCCTTATATTATGTCAACTAACACGCAATATACTGTATGTCATACACCTGTAACTTCAGTGCACTCGCTTGCAACTATGTAATGTTACTGCATACTTATTGATGTGATTTTATGATGTGATTTTATATGCCGGGCGGTTGGCCATGTAACCAAGTTGAACATATCCTTTTCTGCTGCGCCCTGTTGCTCCAGGGTCTGGTGTGCATTACAAATATTAAACAATAAACAATAAACAATAAACAATATCACCCAATGTCCATGCAAATGTCTATTTCCTCCTACTTCTCTTCCCCATTATCATTACTTTGGTCTTGCCTGCATTTATGGCGAGGTGATTGGTGGTAGCATAGCTCTGAAGGGCACTAGTGAGCCATCTAAAGCCCAATTTGCGTGCTATCCATGAGGACTGTAGCATCCGCGTACATCAGCAAAAGTGCTGGCATGGTTCCAATTCTGTGGGAAACTCTTGCAGGGCTTCATCTAGGTCGAAGATATAAAGATTATAGAGTTGTGGTGCTAGTCCACAGCCCTGTTTGAGACCAATATTTACTTTTAATTCAGCTGAGGTGTCTCCCTCTTGGTTTAACCGGATAGACACACTAGTCCCATGGTATAATGCCATGATAAACCATAACAAGGAGGGATCAAGGCCCCAGTTTCTATGCTTTTTTCCAAAGCAGGGACTGGGAAATTTTATCAAATGCTCGGGAGAAATCCATATAGCACAAGTACAAGCTCCTCCTTCTGGAGGTCATTTCAGTGGCAAAGTATTGTAAAACAAAAGTGATTAGTATTGTGCCATGGGATTTCCTGAATCCTTTCGGATATTTGTTTAATCAGTGATTTGTTTCTGCCCAAGTCTGAAGCTTGCCCAATAGTAAAGAAGCAAATATCTTTGAGCAAGAATCCAGCATCCCTAGCAACCTAAAATTTGAGGGCTCTAACCAATCACTTTTCTTGTGAATGGGGTTAAAAACTGACTTTGTCCAGCTTTTAGGGAGAATACAAGTGTGTATGATTTCTCTAAAACCACATTCCAGAACCGTGGCCCAGTAGTCCGGGTTTGTTTTATAGACAGTATTATGAAAACAAAATCAAAATATCGAGGCTTAGTACCCCAAAAGGAAATACACCAAACACGGGTTACAAAGGAACATACAAAGTACTTTATTTTATACTGAATCCAGTTACAAAAACAGAGCAAAGTCAGATAGCTATCGGCTCTCAGTACAACACAAAGAACGTTGTACATTAGAATGCATTCGCTTTTTATACACTTGGTGGACACGATGTCCAGCCCCACTTCAGGTTAATATTCCACTCAATACATCACCAATTTAGGGTTTGTGCCAAGTCTCGAAAAACCGCATATAACTGGGTTGCCTTTAATACATGTATCAACAAGCCTATGCAATAACTGTGTATTCTAAGATTTTCCGTGCAGGAATTCTTGAACATTAATACAATGTAGTTAAACAGATGTTCTACGTTCAGTATTTGAATACATTGTTTCAACATATGCTTGTGGATTAGTTTCATTGCACGAGTAATCCTTCTACACACAGGTCAACGAAGGACCAGGTCTCAGTTCACGACCTCAACAAGTGGCCTGTAGGCAAGTTACATATTAGCTATGTAAAGAGGTCAAGACGGCCATGTTGTATTCTGGAATGACATCGTCCACCATTTTAACTCACAGGGTGACTTTTACAAAGCAAATGCTAAAATGGCGGTTTGACCTAAAATGGCGGCTTACATTGATTTAAGGTCAGGACCTTGCAACACGGATTCTTTCGCAAGCGACTTTTCAGCAGCTTGGTGTAGGCCAGTAGTAATATATTTATTGCAATAGGAGGCACAATATGATTTCTCTTTTGACAAACCCTCCTTTTGGCCTATGCCAAGAGCTAAAAACTACTTTGGATCTCCTTGCAAATAACTCCATGCATCATCGTCCATGCACCCTGAATCACTATCGGAAATATCTATTTCCATTAGGTCTTTTGCTAAAATATCTTTCAACACATATTCTTTGGAAGTTTTATCCGGGGCATACCCTTTATGTCCTATCGAACCTATCACTTGTGCGCAACATCCCCCTAGCATCGAACACATACCAGGTAGACACTGAATAAAGCAACAAAGAAACAACAGGATTCCCAAAATAATTAGCAAGACCGAAAGTACCTTCCAACCCCAAGATCGCAAGAAGTCCCAGAACCAAGCATTTAGATCCCAGTTTCCTTCGGGAACATGCACTTCGGAACTAAGGATGTGCAGATTCTGTATTGCCTTGAAGATAGTTGGAGAGGAATCTGATACGAAAACACAGCAAGGGGACCCCACTAATTTACACACTCCACCACGCTCAGCCAGAATGACATCTAATGCCATTCCGTTTTGAAGTGCTACTAATCTTATCGCCTTCTGTTCTAACGTCATATTATAGAGTATGTCCGTGGTCCGGTTGATGGTTCTCTCCAGTACTCTCGCTAGTTTTCTGATATCTTCTGAATTCGCTATCTGCCCCCAAAATGGCACAACTGATTTAGCTATATCTCCCAAGATTTGTGCTGGAGTGTCACCATTCTCATCCCGCCGTGGACGAGCCTTCGAAACGTCTCTCGTACTAGCTATAAATACCCAGGTAACAGGATCCCTAAATAACAGGTTCCCTGCCAATTCCTGGGCAACCATGGGAATGCTACATTACCGCAGACAAAGTAGACAGGTTTGCCTACATACAAAGTTCTGTTTTCCCCAGTCAAATTTGCAACGTTGGCACAACCTAAAAAATTTCACATTGACTGAGTTCCATTCCTCTGTATGCAAAAAGAGACTGAATCGGGGCTATGGTTAACAGTGTAAGAAGGAGGTATGGGATCCCTATTGCCTATTGGAGCCATCTTAAAGGAAATCATAGATTGAAAAGGATGAAACAGTTTATCAGAAGGCCTAATAGAAGCAACATTCAGTTTACTCCTATTTGCGAAAAGCGAGCATCCCAGGAGATTCAAAATACATTTCTCAAAACTATTTAAATTGGTGCCATCAAAGTTCCCTGAGATGCAATCATTCCATCGGCCAAAGAACAGTGCTCTAAGAGAAGCATAGCAAGCAGTTGTCAAAGGTAAAGGATGAATATACCAACCTACCCCCTTATCCCCTGTTGCAGTAAATGTGAGCAGACCTAACAGTTAGATTTGTTAAAAATGGCATGCGTAGCATTCATGATAAGCAATTGAGTGTTATTGTGGTACCTTTGGCTGTGCTGAGAATCCCTAGGGGATAGATTATGCAAATGTACAAAGGGAGTAGGAACAATAGGCGCACTTTCAGTAGGCAACAAAAGTTCGAAAGAGTGAGTTTCCTCGAGGTACCACAATCCTAAGGCAGCGACCCAAATATCATTATAAAAATACAGCAATACATTTTCGGGGACCAGGCATTTTGTCCATCGTCCCGGTTGGTCACCCCCTTATTTACAAGTCCATACGAGCGCTAGCGGTAGCAGGCATTGTAGTCTTCAAACGGATACTCCAAAGTTCGTTGCTGGTGACCTCCCGGTCAAGCGACTTCTTAGTCCTTCCACAAACCTAGCCAAAAGAATCCCCTTCCTAAATTTGGAC
Source organism: Ambystoma mexicanum (assembly GCF_040938575.1). Taxonomy (NCBI): domain Eukaryota; kingdom Metazoa; phylum Chordata; class Amphibia; order Caudata; family Ambystomatidae; genus Ambystoma; species Ambystoma mexicanum. The sequence goes on along the minus strand of NC_090930.1, from coordinate 1,230,167,365 downwards.
AAAAACAAGCCCTCAATGATCCTTTCTTCTCCAAATGCACAGCCGAACCGTGCCGTAAGTCTATCAGATGCACAGCCGAACCGTGCCGTAAGTCTATCAGATGCACAGCAAAACCGTGCCGTAAGTCTATCAGATTCACAGCAAAACCGTGCCGTAAGTCTATCAGATGCACAGCAAAACCGTGCCGTAAGTCTATCAGATGCACAGCAAAACCGTGCCGTAAGTCTATTTTCGTGGTCGTAGATTGTACCTTACTTTTCCCGGTACTGATTGATCCGGAAACAATATGTCGTAACTTCCTGCTGGAAGCAACGTGTCGGAAGCAAGTGAAGGTGCCGAATTCAAAATAGCAGTTTCCGGATGCAAAATTTGTGGAGAGTGTGGAGACAAAATGGCAGCTTCCCCAAGCCTCACAGGCTCAGAGAGATTCTCCAACACGCTCTCAGTGCTACTTACTGCTTTGGGATCGTTGGTTGCAGTGTCAGCGAGGGGTTCTGTTTCTTCTGTAACGTGTGGCACAGGGTGAGGAAGTTTCTTGACGTGGGACGTGTGGATCCAGTTCTTTCTCCCAGCGACCCGCACCACTGTCTGGGTGAACAACAAGACTTGCAATGGCCCACGCCAGTGAGGCGCGAGACAAGAGGAGCGCTCAAAAGATTTGACGAGCACCCAACTTCCAGGCCAGATGCTATGGCCGGGCCCTCGTATCGCACAGGTAAAGCTTCTCGTACCTGGTGATAAATCAAATACAGGTTTTTAGTCAACTGGCTACAATAATCTGAAAGTAATACATTTTCAACATTTCTTAATGAGTTACATTTAGGAAGGTTCCAAATATTGGCAGTTCTTCCATTACCACTTCAAATTGAGAGAGCTCAGTCTTAGTTTGAGGGGTTGTGCACATAGATAACAACATGATCGGTAAGGCATCCGGCCATTTTAGTTTGGTGCCAGCACACGTTTTAGCGAGCTTGTTCTTGATGATAACGTTGTGTCTTTCTACTAGTCCGGCGCTCTGAGCATGTCTGGCCGAATGGAACCGTTTGTCAATTCATAATGCCGTACATATCTGCAAAAATTACAGCAGCGACAAAATGTGGACCATTGTCCGACCAGATAACTCTTGGCTAACCGAACCGCGGTAAGTATTCCTTTAACATGATTTTTGCAGTAGTCATAGCTGTAGCATCTTTAACAGGGAAAGCCTCAACCCATTTACTAAAAGCACAGATAACCACCAGTACATATTTCTTATTATCGCATCGCTCCATTTCAATAAAATCAAAGTGGATCACTTCAAAGGGGACAGAGGGTGGCCCAAAAAGACCCCTTGGAGTTACTGTCCCCTTTCCCACATTGTGTTGCAGGCAAATCATGCACTCCTGGATGTAGCGCTGGGCAATTTTCGAAATTTTGTCATTTACCCAAACTTTCTCTAACATTTTTTTCATCTTCTGGGCACATACATGCGTAGGACCAGGGGCCATGATGACCATCATCATGACATACGCGTCAGGGAGTAGCCATTTCCCTTCTACTATGTCCACCCAATGCCCGTCATCATCAAGTTTCCCCAAGCCTTCAGCCCACCTTTTGGATTCTTCTAACGTGGCATCAACTTGGATATCACATACAGACCCAACACCCTCATCCATTACATAAGCATCTACAGACTCCTTTGAGACATACATCTCCGTAAGGAGATCGGTAGCAGTTTGCCTAGCTATCTGATCAGCGAAAGCATTCCCTTTCCCTATATCATCTGTAATCTTTCGATGTGCTGCATATTTCATAACTGCTAACTGAGTAGGGAGCCCAAGCGCTGAGAGTAGTTGTACTATTAGGGAGCCATGTTGAATTTTGGTGCCATGCGCAGTTAGAAACCCTCTCTCTGACCAAAGTCTCCCAATGTTGTGAACCACCCCAAAGGCATACTGACTATCAGTATATATATTTACTACAAGCCCTATTATATATTTTTACTGCAAGCCCTTCGGAAAGTTCAAAAGCTCGGGTCAATGCTATAATCTCTGCGGCCTGCGCAGAATTATGCGTGATTCTCTTAGTTTCCACAACCGTGCTCAATGTAGTGATCGCATAAGCAGCTCTGGATGTACCATCCGGAAGTTTGAAGCAGGAGCCGTCACAAAACAGTTCTCCTTGCGGATTATCCAAGGGAGTATCTTTCAAATCAATTCTACCCTTTGTCTCTTGTTCGGTCGTATACAAACAATCATGTGGCACTTCATCGCTACAAGTAGTATCTTGTGGGAAAGGTAGGAGCTCAGCCGGATTAAGAACACAACACCTCTTAATTTGAATGTGAGGAGCAAACAAGATTAATTCATATCTTGTCAACCGTGCAGAAGTGAGATGTTGCGTTTGAGTTTGGTTCAGTAGAACATCTACAGAGTGAGGCACCATCAGGGTTAGATCATGGCCTAAGACCATTCCCTCACTCTGTTTTACAGACGCAGCAGCAGCAGCGACAGCTCACAAACATCTTGGCAAAGCGCATGCTACAGGATCAAGGGTGGAAGAAAAGTAGCCGCACAGCCTATTCTTCCCTTCATGTTCCTGCGTTAATACAGCCAAAGCACATCCATCACATTCATGCACAAACAACACAAAGGCCTTTTCATAGTTTGATGTGCCCAAAACTAGTGCAGAGCATAATGCAGTCTTAAGCAAGTCAAACGATTGCTGGTGTACCGTGTTCCATGGCAATGGCGAAGAAATGCCCTTCTTTGTCAAAACCAACATCGGTTTGATCACTAGTGAAAAATGTGGGATCCACAGCCTAGAGTAAGAAGCCATACCTATCAAGGCTCTAACTTCCTTCTGTGTATTTGGGACAGACATGCCAGAAATGTGTTTTATTCTTTCAGGTGTCAATCTTCTTCCCTCCTTTGACAGGAGATTGCCTAAATAGGCGACCTCCTGACAACAATATTGACATTTTTTAAGTGAAGCATTGTGACCATGCTTAGCTAGATGGATAAGTAATAACACAGTGCCCTCCTTACAGGCACTCTCCAAGTCAGCAGCTAGAAATAAATCATCAACGTACTGAAGCAGAGTACAGGTAGAGGGCAATTCAAGGGTATCAAGTTGTTCTTTCAAAGCCCTACTATAAATTCTAGGACTCTCTGTGTACCCTTGAGGTGCACGAGTAAATGTGAACGAGCATCCCCCTAAGGTGAAGGCGAACAAATATCTACTATCCTTGTGTATAGGAATACTAAAGAAAGCATTCTTTAGGTCCACAACACTAAAGTAAGTAGCTGTAGCTGGAATCATGGTTAGGATTGTCGTTACATCAGGCACAATTGGAAATTGTGGTGCCACAACTTTATTAATGGAACGTAAATCAATTATGAAACGGAATGGAATTGCATTATCGCCTTTCTTGTACACGGGTAAAATCGGACTGTTACACAAACTCCCTGAAATGTCTTCAATCACCCCGCGATGCACAAAATCGGAAAAAATGGATTTCAAAGCTCGCTCGCCCGCAACTGAAATCTTATACTGAGGAATGCCTGGCAGCTCAATTCCATATTTCAAAACTATCTTGACAGGTTCAATCTGTAAAACACTGACATCATTGTCGTCGACAGCCCATAAGCTCTCTGGTACATTCATGAATTATGGAGGCAAAGGACTAGTCAAGAATTGCGAGGCAGAAAATTGCTGTGGTGAAATCGTCAAGCGTACTCCATCAGAGGAACAATAAATCACTGCATTTAATTCTTTTAACAGATTCAACCCCAGCAAGTTCTCTCCGCAATCCGAAGTCAACAGAAATGGACAATGGTCCATAAAGGGACCCAAAGAAATAGGTACCGGCAAAGAAACCGGACAAACAACTGAAGTACCAGAAAACCCTACAGAAACATTGGTTTGCCCTGACAGTGGAATGTTTGGAACCCGTGAATGATCAATGGAACATTTTTGTGCTCCAGTGTCTATCAAAAACGGATGTTTCCTATTTCCCACCACCATTTCAAAGTAGGAACCTTTCTGAATTACGGGAATAGGTGTAGGTTCCAAACCCTGCTTCGGGCAATCCTAACAAAACAGAATATCATCAAAAGGAAGCTCTTCATATAAATATGCAGCGGAAGGATGATCAAATGTGTTCCTGGTGTCCACACTCGGAGTCTGATTGTCCTGCGAGAAAGGTTGCTGAGGGTCCTGTGTTAACTGACCTCTACCATGGCCCCCTACACCCCGGTGACCTCCTGATCACCTACCCATATTACCAAATGTATTATTTGACCTTTGTTGAACTACGGGGCATTGTGCTCGTCAATGACCCTCTCAACGACAATAAGCGCACTGGTTAATGTTCACAGGACCCAAGGGCACATTCCCCTGCGGGACATACTGACCTCTAACCTGAGAACTACCCCCTCTGGGGCCTCTAACAATTTGCTGCAATAGCACTTTAGTTTTCAAATCTCCTTTTTGTTTTTCAACCCTATCTTTTTCATTATTGACACGGTTCTCGTAGTACTGAGCCATGTGCAGTACTTCTGATTGTGATTTTGCCTGCCAACCGCTCTCAGAAGACATGATTTGCGTCTGGATGTCAGGCAGCAATCCACGCACAAATTTGTCCATGAACAACCTTTTCGCCGACTCTGTGCCTAGGTCTTGTCCACTGAAATCCTAGAATACCTGTTCGAACCGATTAAAAAAATCGGTAGCACCCTCAGACTTTCCTTGGACACAGGCCGTAAGCTTGTCCCAAATAATTCTCTTTTCAGGAATTATGGTTTTTAATTTAGCAACGATTCTGTCAGGCAGAGTTAGTATCACCTGAGGCGGTCTCTCTCCAGCTGGCCTTTCTCCGTCAAGCCTAGTTATGTTAGCCCAGGTATCTCCCAACCCAGGTACGTTGTCTATAGTTCTAACCTGTTTCCACAAATCTACGGGCAGGAGTACAGGAAACAACAAATCAATGTCGCCTAGGGTGAACACTGAGGACTGCAAAACGGACTCTATTTCTTTATAGAACCCTGTTGGATTTTTCCTAATGTCAAGAATAGACTGTCAAATGGTGTTCACTTCCTGCCGTGAAAAGGGGACGTGAACAAACTGTGATACATAATGTTCACAGCAACTATACCCCATGCAGCATTGGCCGCAACCTCCACCTTTGGGACAAATGTCAGAGGCACCTCTCTCACAGGCAACTGAGAGGTAGGTGACTCCGAACGCGTACTAAGCAACAGAGCTAAATCAAGCGCTAAAGCAGTCGAAGAAGTGTCAAGTGAAAAAGCTCTCTTGTAAATACTCAATAACTCTGTGGAACAACTAATCTTCCTTTTTACACACTCATCCTGCAGGTACTCTACCATTACCTGTATCACTTTCCTCTGCATTTCTAGCGTATATTGACTATACGTGTCAGATACTTCAACAGTAGTTATCGATATGTCTGAAATCCATCTAATCGCGTCTTTCTTACAAATTCGTGTTTCCTCAGATATCGATTTACGACACGGAAGGAACCGTTTCTGTACATACATATTTTCCCCCTCGTCATCCTCGTTCTGTAACTTTTCTAACTCCTTTCTATTCCCAAATAACCTCTCGACATGCTCATTTACCTTCTCCACAGTGTCTCTAGAAAGCGCTAGAGTATTTAGATCCCTTAACCCTTGCGGAAGATCTGCATTATTAAATCTTCCCCACATTATACATAACTGAATCCCTAAACCTTCAATAAAAACATTTTTCTCAGGAAAATTATCCATATTACAAAGTGTGACAAAAACACTAGCTTGATCATCCTTCTCCATACAATGCTTAGCCCATGCAATTAACTCACGTTTCTTCTCCGGCGGTACAGTATTGCGAGTGACAACCTTTGACCCTGCACCTCGATCGATTACAAGTGGCTCAGGACCACTTGGAAGAGAGGGAGCAGGCAAATTTGATGGATGTACTATAACTGATGCGATAAAAAAAGATGGGGGAGCTGGAGGAAGGGGAACATTAGGCGCAGCAAGAACAACAGGAACAACAACAGGTGGAGCAGGAATAACAGGAGGAAGAGGCAAAGCAGCAGGAAGAGGAACATACGGAGGTGGCGCAGAAGCACCAGGCCTTCGTTCATTTAATAATTTGTCAATGAACTCATCAGAAATATGAAGATCTTTAGAAGGATAGATTTTCTGAATACCGAATGAGAAAGCCCTATCCATATTTTTAGTCGCCTCAGACTGTTTGTCCTGATCATATAACAATGCTTTTTCACTGTTCGTTTTATGACGGCGCGCATGTTTTTCTCTACTTTTAAGTTGCTGCAACGCTTCTTTTTTCCAATTCTGCATAACATCAAATGCTGCAGGTCTAGCCTTTTTCTTTAATAGAATTGACTCTAAATACTCAATACGAGGGATTTCAAAACTACCATTGATTGGCCACTGAAGTTCGGAGGCATGTCTGGTTTGTCTGTGCCAAATGTCATTAAATACTATACTTCCAATGCCATGCTTACAGTACATAGTACATGCCGGCGACCCCTCCTGTGGTGCCACATGGCTAAATTCCAAAGATTGTCTATCACTGCGGAATAATGCCCTAAAGCAGGTAGACAATTTCCCAGGTATGCCTCAAATTCTTGGTGTTACCTGGTCAATAATTGTGTCTGCAGATACAATGCGCCAAAATTCAAATTGTCAGGATTACATTAAGAATCGGGTCACGACTCACCTGACCAAACCTAAGGAGGTCCGATCGGATTTCAAAGAATCTTACCTAACTGACCTTACCTCGTGTATTTCGGCAAATCTGCCCGCCTCGATAAGTGGACCCTCGTCAAGATGCCGTCTCGGACGACACGCTTATCGTCCAAGGATCGGGTTGTGCAGCGCTGCTGAGGTGGCCCGTCTCGTTCAGTGGGGCCCCTTATGTCAATCATCCGATCTCGGTCCGATAGCGTGCGTCAACCTTCAACAATCCGGCATCAATCTTGAGGGTCCCTATTCGGGTGCCAACTGTGAAAACAAAATCAAAATATCGAGGCTGGGTACCCCAAAAGGAAATACACCAAACACGGGTTACAAAGGAACATACAAAGTACTTTATTTTATACTGAATCCAGTTACAAAAACAGAGCAAAGTCAGATAGCTATCGGCCCTCAGTAGAACACAACAAACTCCAGCGTGGTTCAGTGTGTTCAGTGAGAGATGTTGTACATTAGAATGCATTTGCTTTTTATACACTTGGTGGGCACGATGTCCAGCCCCACTTCAGGTTAATATTCCACTCAATACATCACCAATCTAGGGTTTGTGCCAAGTCTCGAACAACCGCATATAACTGGTTTGCCTTTAATACATGTATCAACAAGCCTATGCAATAACTGTGTATTCTAAGATTTTCCATGCAGACCTTCTCGAACATTAATACAATATAGTTAAACAGATGTTCTACGTTCGGTATTTGAATACATTGTTTCAACATATGCTCAGGGATTAGTTTCATTGCACGAGTAATCCTTCTTCACACAGGTCAACGAAGGACAAGGTCTCAGTTCACGACCTCAACAAGTGGCCTGTAGGCAAGTTACATATTAGCTATGTACAGAGGTCAAGACGGCCATGTTGTATTCTGGAATGACATTGTCCACCATTTTAACTCACAAGGTGACTTTTACAAAGCGAATCCTAAAATGGCAGTTTGACCTAAAATGGCGGCTTACATTGATTTAAGGTCAGGACCTTGCAAAACGGATTCTTTTGCAAGCGACTTTCGAGCAGCTTGGCGTAGGCCAATATTAATATATATATTGCACTAGGTGGCACAATATGATTTCTCTTTTGACAGTATTGAGAACGCCATCAGGACCCATGGCTTTAGATGATTGCATGGGCTTAGTAATCATCTTTATATCCAGGGTATCAAATGTCAATTTCAGTTTACCATCCACCGGTTTGAACAGCGGCTCTGCCTGCAGGTTGTCATCATATAAAAAAAATGTAATGTGTTTCAGCTGTGTTGTTTCTGCAATGGAGTTTAATTCATCCATCACCTGGTCATCCATACCTCTGTGGTAATGTGCCTAGAATTTGCCACTATCATTAGTAAGCAGAATTTCGAACATGGTTTTCCAATTTGCACTTTGCAGGGCATTCTTGTGCTGGTGAATCCAGTTTTTGTGCTTGCTAATGAGCAGAGTCAATGCAGCTCTCTCTTATGTGTTCAACGGGTTTGAATGTATCGTTATAATGGTCCAGTCTCCATGTAATTGTTTTTTCTTTCGCAAATAGCACATCAAAAGGGCCTTGTAGGAGACGATTCCTAGGCATCGTCCTGCACGGGGATTTATTCTGAGGTTGTTATGAGCGTCATGACTCTGTTCATATCCCAGCCATAATAGCTCAGCAAATTTGCCATCCATTCATGACCCAATAACACATGTGACTCTAATCTGTCCATGTTGGCAATGGACCATAAGAGTCTATTACCTTGACGGATAACACAGATTCCCCGGTATACAATTCTTTTTCTAGGTTTACCGGTTCCCAGATTGTAGGTCCAGCTCAGTAAACTGTAGTGTGTTTGAGACATAAGAAATAACACTAAATGGGTACCAAAGGCCATATCTTACAGACACGTTGTCCAGGCAGGGTAGAGTTTTCCAGTTTGGCCAGGTTGCAAGTAGGGGAGCACCACCTCTCCCTTTGGTAGTCAAACAGATGAAATCATGTGCTTCCAAACAGCTGCCCCAGCCCATTGCTTTATGGGCTTTATTGTGTTTCTCCTAGCTGTGTATGGCTCATGATAAATCTGTTCCCCGTGGTGTATTTCACAGTCACTGTTTTCATTTAGATCCCCAGCCACAATTACATGACAGTCAGGGTGCAATTCAAACCAATGGTGAAATATGGTATCCATTTTTCTCCTCAATGTGTGTGTAATATCCTTCCCGGGAGGAACGTATATATGTTTATGACAAGTATTTGTGTGTTCTCACATTCAAGATTATATATACTAGTCGACTTTATGTAGATACATGCAATCACTGTGAGGAAAGGAATTAGTGTAAATACTGTTCTTGCACCAATAGCTAATCCTGCCTTTAGCCGCCCTCTCAAACCACTTGTAGCGGGCATGCACAAACATTATAGCCAACAATAACCAAGCTGTCTAATAACCAATTCTCTTTCTTGTAACAGGAAAACGTCGCTTGACAGAAGCATGATAGGCTGACCAGATTAGTCAGAAAGTCGGTGGTGTTCCACAACACCCATTTAGTGCTTTTGCCGATGGCCGTAGTAGCAGGTCACACAATATTTCTGGGATCCTTTTATCAATGGCTCTGCGAGTATTCATCATGGGCCCTGTCATCGACATTTTGGCCAGTAAGCTAGACCTTTAATTTGTTGGGTTAGATTTAAGTTTATTTGATTGGTTGCCAGTATGGTGGGCTGACCTTGGCTCCTCATTTCCTACATACGTAGTTTTTTTCCTGCATAAGTGAGCTGAAAACCCTTTCTTTGGAGCACTGTATGGTAAGTGCTCAATAGGGATGTCACTGCTGATGAGATAAATTCGATCACAGCCCAATTCGTTGGACTGTCAATTTTGGGGAGTTTCAGATGCGCAATGTCTTCTCTTTGGATATTTCTAAGTGTCAGGAGGGTGTGGAGTAAATTCATGACAATGCCACATTTCATGAAACAGCTCTGTGTGCTGGAGTTCAGTTCTCATATTTTTATCCATTTACCTAATGTAAGAGTTGCATAGGCATTTCAGCTCGGCTGAGGCCTATCTACTGGAGCTCCCATCTGTGTGTATGGATTACAGTTTGATACTGTATGTTCATAGGTATCATACCTATGGGCCGTTTGATGTGTGACACTTCCCTTACAGATTGCTGTGGTTCGAAGCGGAGTATGCCAGCGCGTATTAAGCATGTTGCTCGTGGGCAGGCAGTTACATATTTGAACAGAGTGGTTGAATGCATCTATCTCTTGTAATTGATTTATGTGGCAGACCCTCTTGTACCACCAGAGCATTTGCTTCTTTGGGCTGCACCTGTGTTAGCAGTCGGGCCGTGTGGAAGTGCAGTGTATTTTGCAGACCCATTTAACCTGGGCGGCTGTAATTGCAGTGTAGTTGCTTTTGCAGGGCCATTGACTTGCAGCCATCTATCAAGGGTACAACGTTCTTTCATCATCAGGAATTTCAAAGCTTGCCGTTTAAACGTGTTTGACAGTTCATCAGATTTGTTGGGGGGTGTGGAAAGGGCAGATAAGTGGTTGGGGTTTTGGGTATAGTTAAAAATAGGCGCAGGAGGGGGGATTGCACGCCCCCCCCAAAAAAAATGGATGAACTGTCAAACACGTTCAAACTGCAGGCTTTGAAATGCCTGGTGATGAAATGACATGGAACCTATCAAGAGGGCCACACAGATGTACTTCTCTGAGGGAGACATCTTCTTGTGTGAAGCTAATCCTGATAAAGCCTATTTTCACACAAGTTGGTTTGATAAATGATGTACAGGGGGTCATTGACGATGTTTTTAGCAGACTATATATGTGTAACCATCTGTCTAGGGGACCCATTGCTTCTCTCTGTGGGTCTGCCTCTTGGGCAGAAGTGATTCTCGTGTAAGCCTTTGCTACACTATGGGCATTGTTGACTGGGTTGCTTGGTGGTGTAATGCTGCTAATGTGTACAGCTTCCTGCCGAATGTTGAGGACATCTTCGATTGGGTTGTTTGAAGCCATCTTCATGGGGCACATGTTTTCTTTAAGCTGGGGAGCAGCTTATTTTTAGCAAGCGTTCTCTGTTTTAATCCACTCTTTTGTCTTCTGGTTATCTTCCGTGCCAAGTTTGCATTGCCAAACAACAGGTTTTGCAAGGCAGTTGAACACATCTCACCAGTGGTCACAGAATTGACATCCTCTTGGTTCATGCACATAGGCTGTGATACAAGATCAATGACAGATGGTGTATTGAGTGAGCCTGGGACCACCTCAGTATTTGCTAGCATAAGTGCTAAATCTGTTTGTGGTCTCATTATCTAACTATGCTGGCCTTCATGTATAACTGTGAGAACATCCTCATCTTTTCTCATGGCATCTTTGAGCTCCAGCTGCTCTGCTGCCATGTTACTGCAAAGCACGAAAAGTGCCTCCTATGAGGAAAGTACTGCATTCAGTGTAGGTCAGGGGAAAGAATTTGCCACCCTCATAGTGCTCAGTGGCCTGCAGATGCCGGTTGAAGAAGTTTCACGTCTGTTGTAATATGCACGGGCTCGTGCATAGGCACACTGGTGGAATGTTGATGCGTGGGAATCAACATTCCACAGAGTGGCGGTTGGAGGTCGGAGCTGAGGAGGAGGCTGTGGGGTCTTACAATAAAGATACGTGATTATACATATCAAGGAGTGGACTTTTTAAGATTATAACATTGGCGACGAGGACGGGTGAGACCCCATCCCACGTGTGCAACGTGTGCGCGGAGCAGCTGTCCGGGCTTACACCTTACCTTCGGTGTTGTCGGGGATTCGGAGGTCAAGCGCAGGAGCTGTCCGGGTGCTGCCCTGCCGGAGCATTGTTGCGGGCCGGGCCGCGCTGGTTCGGGGAGCAAGGAGGAGTGTTTTGGCGCCCTGGTGGTGAAGCGGAGGAGCTGTCCGGGTGCCTACCCGGGCACGGTTACGGGCCGGGCTGCGTCTGCTTGGTTGAGCAGGGAGGAGCGGTTCGGGTGTCCAGTCGGGGCACCGCGCAGGCCAGCGTGTCCAGTCGGGGCACCGCGCAGGCCAGCGTGTCCGCTCTGCGGTGGGCAGCGGAGACCCAGGAAGTTCACGGGTCGGCTGCTTTAGCCCGGCCATCGAGGGCAGTTCGGAGTCTGTTGGGGGCTGGCAGGAAGTGCTGCCGCGGATCTGTACGGGGGCCGGCGCACGTGAGAGTGTGCGCGTATAGCAGAGGCCGGCGTAGTGCCCCGCCTCCAGCAGCGTCTGCTTCCTACGCTGTGTTTCGGGGACTGTAAGTCTCCGGGAAGGAGGGGGCTGTGGTGGCACTCTGTAATAAAGTGCCGGCCGCTGGCCCCGCCCTCGTCAGCGTCTTGATCGAAGGCTGTGCACAGTGCCGGGTTGCCGTAGGAGGGGCTGCAGCAGCACTCACAGCCAATGTGGGTGTACTGGAGTACAACGGAAGCTTTGCAAGTGGAAAGGGCTGCAAATTACTGGTAAAGGTGGTTGATGGTAAGGTGGGAAGATCTGAAGCGCCGACAACAGGAGGTTAGTGGATTTGCTTGGGCTGGATTGGCTGTCAAGGAATGCTGGATTAACTGTGGAGACTCACCCAGTGCCAGAACATGGCTGTACTGCAATGAGTGTGGGTGCAAGTGTTCTAAGCAGCAGTTGAGACTCACCCAGTACCATATCGGGCTGTACTGCATTACGTGTGGGTGCACGTAACCAAGGCAACAGTGGAAGATACTGATCTGTTTTTTTATCGTTGGTGAATTACCAGTGACAACACTTTGGGGCTGTATGTATTTTTGGGGAGTAGCTGCACAAAGTATCAATGATTAGCTGCTTCTAGGTAGCAAGTTATTTTTGGGGACATAAGAAACAGGGGTGCATACACAACTATGTTGCATACAGCTGCTAGGCCTCCACCTGCGTTTCTCCCGAATCCGGGAGAGCCGGTTGCTCCTTGGGAGCAGTGGGTAGATGCATTTAAGGTATATTTGAGGGCTGCAGGTGGGGCAAAGTTTAATGATGATGAAAAGGAGGCTGCTTTACTGAATTGCATTGGTACTAAGGGGTTGAGGGTTTTTCGTCATTTGCCGGGAGAGAATGTGATGGTTCAAGGGGGAGGTGAAGGGGAAATGGTGGTAAGTGCATATGAGACTGCTTTAAAAAAATTGCAAATACGTTTTGGTAAAAGAATTAATGTGGTTTTAGAGCGATATAAGTTTTTCTCGAGAGCACAAGGTTCTATGGAAAGCATAGATGCATATGTTACAGCTTTACGGGCACTCATGGCTACGTGTGGGTTCCCGGGGAATGGAGAGGAACACATAAGGGATCAGATCATGATGAAGACATCCAATCAAAAAGTTAGAGAGAGATTGTGGATTGAGAACAATCCTTCTCTTGATAAGGTTTTGGAGATTGCCAGAGCAATTGAAGCGTCAAAGGCGAGTGTACAAGTGGTTACTGAAAGGGACGGGAATAGGGAGATGGTACATGCTGTGGTGCCAAGGAGTAGAAAAGCTGGTGATAAAATGGTGACACAAGGCAATAGAGCATCTAGGGTCAAAGAGGGATGCAAAAATTGTGGCTGGTTGAGTCACAATGTTGGTTCAAAGTTATGTCCTGCTAACAATGTTGAGTGCAGGAAATGCAAACGTATGGGTCATTTTGCACGTATGTGTAAGGGGCAGGTGGTTGCTAGTGTAATTACAGAGGATGCCACCATGGGACTAGACGGGGCATCGGGTGGTGGTTCTAATCAGAGTGTCCCTGATCAGAGTGTCATTTTACATGTTGAGGGTTGTGGGCGGAAGGGTCCATGGGTGTCGGTATTAGTGGACCAGAATCCTATGGATATGTTGGTGGATTCGGGGTCACCTTATACCCTGGTGTCTCCGGAAATATATCATGATGTGCTGGGTAAAGAAATGTCTACTTTGTTGCCCCCGGACATAAGACCATATGCTTATGGACAGCAATCCATTGACCTGCTTGGTTATAATTGGTCAAATTTCTCTTTTAAGGGGAGGCAAACTATGGGTAAATTGTATGTGGCTTCAAAGGGCACAAGCGTATTGGGTTGGGATGAGCAGGCTGCACTAAAAATACAAATTCATCCAGGTGAAAAGGAACCAGTTTTAAGTGTCATGGAGGGAGGGGAAGAGAATAACATAACGGTTACTTCCACACTCCTCATGAGTGAGTTTCCTGAGGTATTTTCAGATACCCTTGGCAAACTTAAAGGTTTTACACATCGCATTGTGTTGAAGAAGGGGGCGATTCCGAGAGTGCATAAGGTGAGGGGAGTGCCTGTTGCAGCCAGGGAGGCATTTAAAGCGGAACTGACTAAGTTACAGTCAGCAGGAATAATTGAGCCTATTGAGTGTTCGGAGTGGTTGTTTCCGGTAGTTTTAGTTAAGAAGAGTGATGGCAACATAAGAATGTGTGTAGACCTCCGAGAATTAAATTCCAACATATGGGTGGATCGGCATCCTTTGCCAAATATAAATGAGTTGTTGTTGACGTTGGGGGAAGCTAAATACTTTTCAACGTTTGATTTGTCAACCGCTTATCATCAAATTGACCTGCATGTGGATTCCAGACCTCTTACGTCATTTGTAACTCCGTTTGGGGCTTTCAGGTTTTGTCGCATGCCTTTTGGTTTGGCTTCGGCTTCGGCTGTGTTTCAGCGGTTGATGCAGCAGTTGTTTGGTGGTGTGAAGGGTGTCAGTTATTTTCAAGATGACATTTTAGTTTGGGGCAGCAGCAAGGAACAACATGATGTCAGAGTAAGGAAGGTCATGCATATTCTTAAAGAGAGAGGTTTGACGGTAAAGTTGACCAAGTGTCAGGTGGGTGTGCAGGAGGTCACATATTTGGGACACACTTTGAGTTCACGAGGTGTGAGTCCAAAAAAGGAGTTGGTACAAATGTTGAGAAATACGCCAGCTCCGGGCAATAAGGATCAGCTAAGGGCTTTTCTTGGTCTAGCGGAGTATTATGTTAAATTTGTTCCTAATTATGCTGAAAAAACGGTGGCCATGAGAGCTCTCATGAAGAAGTGTGCAAGGTTTGTATGGTCCGCGGAGTGTGCGGCAGAATTTGAGTTGGTCAAGAAGGAAGTAGAGAATGCTCCTTCATTGAAGTCATTTGACCTGAAAAATAAAACTGTTTTGACAGTGGATGCAAGTGAGGTGGGTCTGGGGGCAGTGCTAGAGCAATGGATAAAAGATGAATGGGTACCAGTGGCTTTTGCTTCAAGGACCTTGAGAGAGGTGGAAATGAGGTACTCTGTAATTGAGAGAGAGACCTTGGCAGTGTTATGGGCTTCAAAACACTTTAGGTCATTTTTGTGGGGTATACCGTATATTGTCAGAACGGACCACAAACCATTGGTGCAGGTATTTTCTACCAAAGGGGTCATGGCAGTGTCTCCAAGGATTGCAAAGTGGTCAGTACAATTGCAGGATTATAATTTTTCCTTGCAGTATTTTCCAGGAAAGTTGAATGTTGTTGCGGACTGTTTGTCCCGTTTGCCAGTGGGACAGGGTGAGGGTGAGGCAGGAATAGTGCAAGAGGATGATTTACAGGATTGTCAGGTTGCTTTGGTGACTTCAGCTGTGGAGAAGTCGGAGTGGGATCGGGAGTCCGAGACGGATCTTGAATTGAGGTGGATTAGGGAAGGTTTGCTTAAGGGGTGGCACACCGTTAAGGACAGGTTGGAAGGGAAAGCTTATGTTCAAGTTATTGATGAATTGGCTGAGGGTCCATGGGGTGTGTCTAGGGGTTACAAATTGATACCTCCTGTAAGTTTGAGGGGAAGAATAGTGGAATTGTCACATGTCGGTCATTTGGGACGATCTTTAACTAAAAGGAGATTGAGAGAAGAGTACTGGTGGCCATCTATGGACAAGGATGTTGAGCAAGTAGTGAAAGATTGTGTGGCATGTTCTGTAAGTGATAAGAGCAAGGTACTGCATCCACAACCTATACACCCTGTAGAGGTGCCAGAGCAGGTATGGTCGAAATTGGCTTTGGATATCATGGGTCCATTTGACTGTTTAGAGCCTGAGTCCAGATATATGTTGGTATTGGTGGACTATACGTCCAGGTGGATTGAGGTGGCGGCATGTGCTAATGTTACAACGAATTCTGTTATTGATTTTTTAAGGAAAGTTTTTGATCGTGAAGGATTACCTGCGACTTTGGTGACTGACAATGGGGTGCAGTTCACTTCTAGAGCAATGAGGGAATTTTTGGAGCAGCATGCCATTTCACATTGTAGGACAGCTTTATATAATCCTTCTGCGAATGGATTGGTTGAGAGAGCAAATGGTACTATTAAGGCAGCCATACAATTGGCTTTGGCCAATGGGTTGAATTGGAAGGATGTGTTAACACAATACCTGGCTGCATATCGGAGAACACCTGCTATACTGACGGGAAGATCTCCATTTGAACTGATGAGGGGTAGGAAAGCAGGTACAACATTGAGAACCTTGGTAATGGGGGGTGGTGGGCCATGCGATATGGATTTGCGAGCTGTGCATCGCAGTGTTTTGGAGCGTCAGCAGACTATAATGTCTTCACAAAAAACTAGGAAGGAGTTGAATGTTAAACCCGGGGATGAAGTGTACATTAAGAATCCTAGGATGGTTTACAAAGGTCACAGTTCTTTCATGCCCCTAAGGAGAGTTATCAAGGTGGGAAAGGGACATGTGCACTTAGAGGATGGCTCTGTTTGGAGTAAGAGAAGAGTGGTGGTGAGTGGCTGTAAAAATAAGGTTAGGCCAGGTGTGGGATCCAATTTGGAATTGCAAGAAACAGTACTAGATTATGATCCTGTGGATTCACAAAGAATAAGGATTGAACAAGAAGAGTTTGTTTCAATGCCAAATCCTGTTGGTCAAGAGGTAGATGTGGAATGTCAGGATGTTATGGATCAGCAACATGATGAGAGACAAAACAGGGTTCGTGTGGGTAGAAGCTGTGGTCCTCCCATAAGATTTAGAGACTATATTTGTTAAAAGTACAACCATATTAAATTGCACTAAATTTTGTTTATATCTGGATGCATGTGGATTATAACAAGTCACGTAACATTTGTTCATTGTTCTATTGTTCATTGTTTCATTGTTCAGAGTTGTATTAACATTGTTATACAAGGGAAGAGGATATGTTGTAATATGCACGGGCTCGTGCATAGGCACACTGGTGGAATGTTGATGCGTGGGAATCAACATTCCACAGAGTGGCGGTTGGAGGTCGGAGCTGAGGAGGAGGCTGTGGGGTCTTACAATAAAGATACGTGATTATACATATCAAGGAGTGGACCTTTTAAGATTATAACAACGTCTTTCTCCACCTCTTCACTGAACAGGGATCCATTTGAGCTTGAGTAAGAGAGAATTTGCTATAAGTCTGGAGTATTGGACAGGTAGGAGTCAGCAGTATCATTTTGAAGCGTTGATGAATTTGTAATTTTTCTTCCTTGGCCCAGTGAATCCTTTCTAAAATCCATGCATAAATTGAGTAGCGAGTGATTATTGTCACTGCTGTGGGATAGTGGTTGGTCTTCCTCCGCTAATTGGGTGGTCATTAGCTTCTCACCAGATACTGGATTGGAAAGTGTGAATGTTTCCATGCTCGTGTCAGTGGAGTATTCGGGTATTTAGGGGCAGAGCAGCCCATTTAAGGTTGTTTTTACAGCATCTAATAATGTGTTGCGTAATGGGGCCTCTGGTGGAGGGAGCGGCCACGTTTCCCACACGTGTAATTGCGCTACGCAAGGTGGGTTTCATTGCGGAGGGAGGAGTCCCCTCTCACAAACTGTTAAACTGTTTGGTACTTTTACTCACCCAATCTTCAGGGGCTTCTGAGGGGCAGTGAGGCCGTGGGCCACCTCTGACAACACGGTCAACCACGGTTCACCACTCCTCATCCACTCTCCGAGCCGCACTCTGTGCAGCAATTGCAGTTATATGCTGGGAGTATGGCAAGCTCACAGCAGGCTCCTCCTTCAAGCAGCAGCAAAGGTGAACAGACGTTCACCACGTTTCACCACTCCTCGTCCACTCTGTAAACATATACAGAAGTTAAAGTAAAAAGGCAGGTTGACAAATGATGATTATCCTCAGAGAAGAGAATTTCATAGATGGATTTTTTGTTTGTTTTTTTTCTCGAGAAAATGGAACACTACAGAGAGGGACACAGAACAGATCAACACAGGAAGAGACATTGGGCATCCTTTGGAGTTTCACAGAAGAGGTAACACTGGCAACATTTTAAATGATTGCCTATTGGATCGTTCCTGACAAATTAAGAGTTTTGTTACTGAAACTCTTAAAATCTCTCTGCTGTTTGCGTGAACATAATTACCTTCTAAACAAATGTGCATACGGTAATAATGCATTTCTCTAATTTCCAATGATGAATAACTAGAGGGTCCACATGTCTCTAAATCCTGCAGGCCTTTCTTTGTACAGTATCTTTTCTGCATCGGCTGACTCATTTATTTTTGGAGAGATGATGCTGCCACCTCCTAATAAGGTCAGTTGACCTTCTTCATGAGAGAGTAGACATTTCCAGTAAGCTAAATTTGAAGTTTCCAAAAAGAAAATAAGGCCTCATTGAAGAACACTTGTTTTCCTGACATAACAGGAAATCACACAAGTTGGCCCTTGATGTTTGCCTGAAAGGCACATCACAGAGAGGGACACTTGCCCTATTCATGAGTGAACAGAACATCACAGTGATGGATCATTAATTTTGTTGCAAGTGAACAGAAATATGACATAATTTAGTAGGAAACGTGGGGCAGAATAACAGAAACTTTGCACTAGTGCAAATAAAATTAGGAATTGGCCAAAATGGACCGAGTGAAAACAGTGTATTGTTTCAATGCAGTTGTTTGCTGGTGCCAAGTCCTCTGCCCTGGTGCAAAAAGAATGGACGAATATGGAATTCAGCCATATTGCTCATGGTGCAGTCACAGATGCAAAGTTTCTTTAATTATGGTCCATATTTTGTTATTGAGAGAACAAGAAATCAAAAAATGTACCCGTGATGTCTGCCTGATAAGACAGACATCAACATTTATCATATTTGCTTTTTCAATGAACAATCTCAAAAAGTGACACTGCTTTGCTTCCTACGGGATATTAAATCAGACAGTATGCTGGCTAGTTGTGCTTAGAGGCAGACAATCACTGAGTGATTCTTGACTTGTTGTGAGTATATGTGAGTATATCCACATTCACTTAGAGTTATATTTGTTTTTTTAAGGAATGGGAGTGACATTGATGTATTGTGAGAGAACATAGGATCGTTGGAGAGATGTCTGAGTTTCCTTGAAGAGGTATCAAGTAATTAACAGGAAAACATGATTTGTCCTGAGGTAGCAGAAAAACAAGGATTACATGTTTTTGCAGAAAATAACAGATTGGCTCCTGCCATTATATGCTGGAATATACAATTAAAGAGAACGGCAATTTAAAAAAAAATATGAGTGAGAACATGCAACTAGAGCGAGTACCACGTGATTTGTACACGAAGAAACAAAGAATTACACGGATGTGTACATGAGGTGTAGAAAATCAAAGAGTGTGACACCATATTTCTTCACACGGAGGCATCAAATCACAGAAGGTGTGACAGGATAACATCACACAGACTGAACAATCGTGTTTGTGAGTGAAAATGCCATAGTGGATGAAAGTGGACATTCTCAAAGGGTAATGTGCACCTTTTCTGAAAAATAGTGGCATCTAGCATTTTTGCGAGAAAATTAAAGAGAATAATGTCTATTTTTTCTGTGAGGGAGCCTACGTCACAGAGAGTGACAATGATATTTTGTGAGGGAGCCTGAAATCACAGACAGAGTGACCCATGATTTTGAAAAGAAGACAACGTATCACAGAGATGGGCAATCTTTTTTTTTGTTGTTTTGTGGCAGAGACACAAATCACTGAGAGTGGCCTGGGATTTATTGAGAGAGAGCACACATACATAGAATGTGATAGCTGATATTTTAAGAAAACATATCTAAGAGGGTTATCATTTCTTTTTTCACGAGAAGGCAGAAACTCTTAGTGGCCAAAATGTGGTTTTGAGGATGCAAAAAATGACAAGGTGGGCTATTACTTTTCAGTAGGGTGCAGCATTTCACAGAGTGTCATGGGATTTTCCTGTGAGACAGCATATGTCGTTGTGGTCCCCAACATATAAATGTATATTCCTTTGGGCAAACATACATTTCATACATTTTTTAGAATGTTAGAATGTATTGTGCCAATGTCCATATGTCCTGCCTTTGTGAATTGTGCTTTCAGAGTGGCAGGGATGCTCCTTTTGTTCTCAGAAGCTGCAGTTCTCCAAATTGGTGGATGCGCAGAGCAAATACATAGGGTATCTGTTCAGACTCTGTTGCACTGCCCAGCTTGCACAATGAAAAGTGCAGAACACTTTTGTGAATACGTTTTTCTGGGCATTTCTATTATTGGAAAACACCCATCAAATGGATCCTCTTAGATATAACCAATTCTCTGTCGGCCTGACCTTATGTCTCAATCTGAGAATGGTGTTAATGGCAATAACATTTATTTTTTTAAATGTCACCTTTTTAAAAAAAAAAATACAGCGTAACTGTGAGTTGAAATCAAATGTGGTGTTTACGATATGTTGTATTGAGAACGTACGTCATGTGCAAGGACAATATTTGACCCAGGTAGTCATTTCTAAGTACCCCATTACACAACTAACCCTTACACTCCCAGTGTTTAATTAGGTGATATTTTCAGAACAGGCAATGTTTTAGAAAACACGTTTTTACCATTAACCGCCACACTAATGATGAGGCTCTACAAGTCAAGCCATTTGAACTTTTTGTGATTGAAAAGGCCCAATGAGGGGTAGCCGCGTGACTCCCTCGGTGACTGCTATGGACAGGGCTGTCAGCATGGTGCTCATCATGGGAGAGCCGTGCAGATAGACCTGCCACCTCCACTGCTCCCCTCCTAACCTGTGTTGTCCCTGACGGATGTGTCATAGGAATACTGCAACCCCTGCTGCCACCCAAGCTCCTTACCTAAAGTTGGATACCAGGTCTTGTTCATCCCCACCATCAAACGGCCACTCCAATTATTTTCTGGCCACACATGGCAGATGTGGCCTAGTCCAGTTCAGCAAGGCCCATCCCTCCCTCCTTATTCAACCCATTTAGCTCAGTTTTCTGCGAACAAGCCAGTCCCAGCAAACACCTCAGACAGATTGCCTCCATTTTGTAATCACCTCTGCCTCTCCAATCATGGATCATAACAGCTTTATAGACCCCCTCTTGAAGCGGTAACATAGTTTACACAGCTGCTAAGTCCCAGTATGGCCCTCAGGTAGGCGCTATAAAACGTAATTAAATCATTGAAACATTGGCTGTTCCATTGGACCGGCCTTAAATGCCAATATAAGTCACGCCTTTGCCTCACAAATGGTGTCCCCCATGCCTACAGTGTGATGTGCCCAATGTGTTCCTCACTGCAGTCCATCTTCCACCTCCCGCACTTCCATCACTATATTCGGGTGTGCTTCGTCTACCTCTCTGCTCCATTATCTCAAGTTCCTTCTCCAGCCTCTCCACTGACAGGTGCCCTGTCTACACCCGTCCTTTCCAGCTTTCTGCTGTGTGGCTTCCGGTATTCCTTTCTATTCCAGCTCTGTCTGGGCACTTGTCCATCTTTTCTGCCACTCCCCATAATCCCTCACACATCCCCCGACATTCCCATTTCACTGCAGCCCAATCATAGATGTCAGTCCAATGCAAGTAATTCCATCTTTTTTTTTACTTGTAGTTTTTTTTTCAATCTTTCCTTTGTGTGGCACTTTGCCAATATGATAATGGTGACTTGGGAGTCGGGAGTGGGATGATAACATGTGTTTATGGTTTACTGCAATGCCTCATTGTTGTTCCTCGCATGTTCTTCAGGATGGGAAGAGTTTGGAGGGAACATCAACCATAAAAAGTGGAGTTGACTCTTGCTCAGCAGAGATAAGACGAGAGTGAGATGATAGATAAAAGCAAATAACAGATGTTAGAGAACTGTTTTCCATGTTCATATCTTGAATATTAAAACTCTGAAACAGGCACAATTGTTGCAAGTTGGAAAATAGCTGCAACCATGAAATGGTTGTAGCAAGCGAAAAAGTTACATTACAAGATGTGATACTGCTAGAATGCTGACATTCGCCAGGATTTAATTCATAATTGTCTGTTGGGCCTTGTGGACTCTCAAACCATGCTCTTATATTGTGCAAAAGTATTGCATTTTAAGTTGTGCTATAATATTACAGATTGCAAATATGTGGGTCACTGGCCACTCCCTGTGCCACCAAACTTTAATTTAATACCAAATCCACCCAATCGAGTTTCTGTTGTTTCCATAGCACACAAATAACATGTCAGGTTAACTGTAACAGTAAATTAGCAGGTAGGAACTCAGCCTGTTAACTTTTCAGAGCCAATTCATCCTGAAATTGGAATACAGGCCAGTACGGTCTAATGGACAGCAGTAATACAGCAGAACACGATGCCAAGCTTAACGTCTTAATGGAAGAGAGTTCAGGTGTACCTATTACAGTCCTGGCAGTAAGTGAAGAACAACATACATCAAAATCAATGAGTTCAATAGGCCACTGATAGAGATTATTCAGCTGGTTTGACTTTACTGCTTCTTCTAAGGATAAGTATATCTGTTTGTAACGAAAGTATATCATGAAAAGAATACATTGTTTATTGTTCTTTTAATTGGTTTGTGAATTTTACATATCATTAATTAAGGCACCCGGTGTTATGGTATTACATTTTTCAACACCCCCTCTGAATTTATCCATTTATATTTTACTCAGTACAACAATATTGTGCAACTACTATTATTCCACACGTATTGAAATGAAAAATGTAGTGCTTGGAATCCTCTAATGGGATCCTCACCGAAATGGTTCATGCAGATCACGCCACACACACGCATGCTATTGCTGCTGCCATAAACAGCACCTCTCCAGCCTTTTAAACAACTTGCAAGGAAAACATATGCATTGTAAGCCTCTCCATTGTGTTACTTTGCACAGCCATTGACCTGCAGGTCAAGTTTGACAACCTGGAAAAAGCATATGGCATGGACATACTGCATTGTTTATTTTCCTATGAATTATTTGTGACTTTAACATAACTTAATTTAATTTATTTTATATACTCACAGCCAAATGGCTTTGTATATACAACACAATACATGATAATACCATTTTACAAAAGGCATAGCACATACATATCAGTAACTTCTCCGATTTGGATTAGTGTGGTTGATTTTAGTTAAAATAAGTTTGTCCTTGTTACCCTTCAGTCTTCCCCGCGGGCCTCCTTGCAGAATACGACTTCTTTACAAGCTCCTCTATGGACCAGATACAGGCTACCATAGCGTCTGTACAAACTTCGACGGACTCCGGGTCACCTGACACGTCTTGTACTTGGAAGACGTACGGCAAGCCACGCCCCTCTTACGACTATAAAACCACTGTCTTCCAAGGGGCTCGTTGCTGCTAATTAGCGTTACAAGCTACACACAGTTTCGTCCGTTTCCTCTTTGTGTCTTCCCACACAATTCCTCATCTGAACTCCTGGTTTTGACCTTTGCCTGACTTCTGGATTGCCTCGTCTCCTCCTTTATTTATGTCGTGCTCTTCTGGTTGTTTGACTTGGAACGTTACTGGATCCGGCTCCCTTCTGTCTCTTGCGGTACTTATTCCTGGTTGCCGCTCTGCACTCAGAACCAAATTGCTGTCTACTATCCGGATCATTTCTACAGCTACTCAGCTATACTTGTGTGCTCAGGTACATACTTAATTGGCTATCCCCATCTCTGCTATTGGTTACCTCCACGACTTATTTGGATATTTGTCTTCTGTTGGATTCTGGGACATTGAGTGACTTTCCTGTGAGATTGCCCTTAAGTGCATATAAATGCTTTCCTGAAACTGCACCAACCCGGCACTAGTGCGTCCCTCGTGCCGTCCGGGGCTACTTCCCTATACTAACATCCCTGTTTGTTATTTTCTCCTGTCGTTGTCTTCTGTTTCCTGGATTCCTTTCCTCAATATATCCTTATTCAGGTCAGTTGTTATCAATTATATATCTATAGTTGGAACCGATATTGAATTAGACCATTTCCACCCATTTTGTGTTATTCCTTGTAGATCGCCCGGGGAAGCTCCACTCCAATATCTATCTAGGTAGTTGCCCATTTAATTAAACTGTTCTAATCACTTGCATTAACCTCAACACTGTCTAATATCTTTGTTTTCCTTTGCAGCATTGGTATTGGCGGTGTGTGTTCTCCCCGCTCTTTTATTCAATTGACACCTCTGTCTGTCCCAACTGAAACATCAGAGAGGTATATTGTGGAAAAGAGCCCCTCTTTGAGGAAGCCTGAGTCTTGTACTCAGGGGAGCTGGGATGGAAGGCTGAATATCGATTCTTGTACCACCATCATCTCCAAGGTCACTTCTCTGCATCTTCGGCCTATTTTGGAGTGGTGAGTAACAGAATTAGCAGCCAGAAAAATGTCCACGGAGGCCAGTAATGCTTTGATTCAAATTGTGCAAATGGTCACGGATCTACGTACTTACTTGACCAATGCGCAAGAGGCACTGCGCCAACGTATGGACGCCATTCAGGCTTTGGTTACCACACCAGCGTCACAGATGGCCGGTGCTGGTGCTACAGCATCAGGTTCAGGATTTCCACCTCCGCAGCAGGATCAAACCCGATCATGCTTACAACCCAGTTCCCTCTAGCTCCTCCTGAACGCTTCATAGGCGATCCTAAACAATATCGAACCTTCATTAACCAATGCAAACTACATTTTCTGTGTCGCCCCGCTTCATTTCCCACCTCTACAACTAAAGCAGCTTTTGTTTTGTCTCATTTAGGAGGCACTGCAGCCGCATGAGCTAATCCATTGTTGGAATCTAATAGTCATGTTCTCTACAATTGTGATGCCCTTCTTGCTAAGATGAGTAAAGTGTTTGATACTCGTTATACTACTCAAACTACTGACCTGGAACTTTTAAAGCATCGACAAGGGAACAATTCTTTATTGGTCTATTTGGCCCGGTTCAATCAGTTGGCAGCAGAAACTGACTGGCCTGAGGAAAAGAAGACAGCCGTCTTCTATCAAGGTCTCTCAGATGAATTAAACGACATCCTCTCCACTATTCCTGTAGTCCCCATGGCATTCGGGGAACTGCTAGATTTAGTCCTTCAGATTGATGCTCGTAAATCCGAAAGACGGGGCGAAAAGAATCCAGCATTGTTCAGCACGGTTTCAGCAGAGGTCTTGTCTTCCTTACTTCCTGCGCCAGAACCTATGCAGATTGGTGTGGTTAGGGGACCACTTACCCCTGCTCAACGAGAATATCGTAGATCACACAATCTCTGCATGTACTGTGAGGCCTCTGAACACTTATTGCCTGAATGTTCCAAAAAACCCAAAAGAAAGGCGGGAAACGCCAAATCCCGACAGTAGACAGAGTCCCTATGTCGGGAAACTCACCTTTGGACTCTACATTACAGAATCCGAGTCATTTAGTCCACCTACCTGTTACATTTTCCTTAGATCACAGTGTTTCATTCCAGACAACAGCCATGATTGATTCAGGTGCAAATGGTAATTATGTTGATCAATGCTTTGCCTCCATGTCAAGAATACCACTGGTTCGCAAAACTATACCTGAAACAGTGAATGCAGTGGACGGTTCAATTCTTGTCTCAGGAACGGTAACTCACCAAACAGTTCCACTGCATATGAGTACCGATGAAGGCCATACTGAAGACATATCATTCGATATCATTAAAGCACCAGCCTACAAAGTCATTCTGGGCATTCCATGGTTGAAGCTTCATAATCCTGCCATCGACTGGTCGACATCTCAGATTCTGTTCCCTTCCAATATATGCAATACTCGATGTACTAAATTACTCGTTATTACCCAGGATAGTCCAGTCAGGGCGCTAGTTTCTCCTACTATGCATATTGGAGTTGTCTCTAAAAATGTTGTCTCTGTGATACCTTCTCAATATACAGATTACACAGATGTTTTTGACAAAGGGATGGCGGAGACTCTACCCCCACATAGAGCCTATGATTGCCCAATAGACCTAATACCGGGAGTAAAGATACCATCCGGCAGAGTGTACTCCCTCACTCTCAAAGAAGATGAAGTCCTTAAAGATTACAAAGACAAGGCTTTGACCATGGGATTCATTCGTCCTTCCAAATCACCAATTTCACCACCACTTGTCTTTGTTCCTAAGAAGGAAGGGGATCTACGTCCTTGTATTGATTATCGTGCTTTGAATGCAGCAACCATAAAAAACCAGTACCCTCTTCCTCTGATTTCTGTCCTCCTTGATCAATTGGGTTCTTCCAAAATATTTAATAAGCTTGATCTCAGAGGCGCTTACAATCTCGTCTGCATGAGAGAGGGGGACGAATGGAAGACCGCATTCAAAACACGTTACGGTCTATTTGAGTAACTTGTCATGCCCTTTGGGTTATGTGATTCCCCGGCCACCTTTCAGGCATTCATGAACAATCTGTTTTACGACATTCTTGATCAATTTGTTGTTGTCTACCTGGATGACATTTTGATTTATTCACAAAACTAGGAAGACCACGAAAAACATGTCAAAACAGTACTCCAACGCCTGAGAGAGCATAGATTGTTTGTAAAAGCCGAAAAGTGCATATTCCATGCCTCAGAGGTGGAATATTTGGGATATGACCTAACTAACAATGGAGTGCGCATGAGTCAGTCTAAAATGAGTGCGATCCTGGAATGGCCTGTGCCCAATTCAGTCAAATCTTTACAATCATTCCTGGGATTTGCAAACTTTTATAGACGCTTCATCAATGGATTTTCTGGTATAGTTAAAAATAGGCGCAGGAGGGGGGATTGCACGCCCCCCCCCCAAAAAAAAATGGATGAACTGTCAAACACGTTCAAACTGCAGGCTTTGAAATGCCTGGTGATGAAATGACATGGAACCTATCAAGAGGGCCACACAGATGTACTTCTCTGAGGGAGCCATCTTCTTGTGTGAAGCTAATCCTGATAAAGCCTATTTTCACACAAGTTGGTTTGATAAATGATGTACAGGGGGTCATTAACGATGTTTTTAGCAGACTATATTTGTGTAACCATCTGTCTAGGGGACCCATTGCTTGATCTTCTCTCTGTGGGTCTGCCTCTCGCGCAGAAATGATTCTCGTGTAAGCCTTTGCTACACTATGGGCATTGTTGACTGGGTTGCTTGGTGGTGTAATGCTGCTAATGTGTACAGCTTCCTGCCGAATGTTGAGGACATCTTCAATTGGGTTGTTTGAAGCCATCTTCATGGGGCACATGTTTTCTTTAAGCTGGGGAGCAGCTTATTTTTAGCAAGCGTTCTCTGTTTTAATCCACTCTTTTGTCTTCTGGTTATTTTCCGTGCCAAGTTTGCATTGCCAAACAACAGGTTTTGCAAGGCAGTTGAACACATCTCACCAGTGGTCACAGAATTGACATTCTCTTGGTTCATGCACATAGGCTGTGATACAAGATCAATGACAGATGGTGTATTGAGTGAGCCTGGGACCACCTCAGTCTTTGCTAGCATAAGTGCTAAATCTGTTTGTGGTCTCATTATCTAACTATGCTGGCCTTCATGTATAACTGTGACAACATCCTCAAATGTTCTCATGGCATCTTTGAGCTCCAGCTGCTCTGCTGCCATGTTAGTGCAAAGCATGAAAAGTGCCTCCTATGAGGAAAGTACTGCATTCAGTGTAGGTCAGGGGAAAGAATTTGCCACCCTCATAGTGCTCAGTGGCCTGCAGATGCCGGTTGAAGAAGTTTCACGTCTTTCTCCACCTCTTCACTGAACAGGGATCCGTTTGAGCTTGAGTAAGAGAGAATTTGCTATAAGTCTGGAGTATTGGACAGGTAGGAGTCAGCAGTATCATTTTGAAGCGTTGATGAATTTGTAATTTTTCTTCCTTGGCCCAGTGAATCCTTTCTAAAATCCATGCATAAATTGAGTAGCGAGTGATTATTGTCACTGCTGTTGGATAGTGGTTGGTCTTCCTCCGCTAATTGGGTGGTCATTAGCATCTCACCAGATACTGGATTGGAAAGTGTGAATGTTTCCATGCTCGTGTCAGTGGAGTATTCTGGTATTTAGGGGCAGAGCAGCCCATTTAAGGTTGTTTTTACAGCATCTAATAATGTGTTGTGTAATGGGGCCTCTGGTGGAGGGCTGCGGCCACGTTTCCCACACGTGTAATTGCGCTACGCAAGGTGGGTTTCATTGCGGAGGGAGGAGTCCACTCTCACAAACTGTTAAACTGTTTGGTACTTTTACTCACCCAATCTTCAGGGGCTTGTGAGGGGCAGTGAGGCCGAGGGCCACCTCTGACAACACGGTCAACCACGGTTCACCACTCCTCATCCACTCTCCGAGCCGCACTCCGTGCAGCAATTGCAGTTATATGCTGGGAGGATGGCAAGCTCACAGCAGGCTCCTCCTTCAAGCAGCAGCAAAGGTGAACAGATGTTCACCACGTTTCACCACTCCTCGTCCACTCTGTAAACATATACAGAAGTTAAAGTAAAAAGGCAGGTTGACAAATGATGATTATCCTCAGAGAAGAGAATTTCATAGATGGATTTTTTGTTTGTTTTTTTTCTCGAGAAAATGGAACACTACAGAGAGGGACACAGAACAGATCAACACAGGAAGAGACATTGGGCATCCTTTGGAGTTTCGCAGAAGAGGTAACACTGGCAATATTTAAAATGATTGCCTATTGGATCGTTCCTGACAAATTAAGAGTTTTGTTACTGAAACTCTTAAAATCTCTCTGCTGTTTGCATGAACATAATTACCTTCTAAACAAATGTGCATACGGTAATAATGCATTTCTCTAATTTCCATTGATGAATAACTAGAGGGTCCACATGTCTCTAAATCCTGCAGGCCTTTCTTTGTACAGTATCTTTTCTGCATCGGGTGACTCATTTATTTTTGGAGAGATGATGCTGCCACCTCCTAATAAGGTCAGTTGACCTTCTTCATGAGAGAGTAGACATTTCCAGTAAGCTAAATCTGAAGTTTCCAAAAAGAAAATAAGGCCTCATTGAAGAACACTTGTTTTCCTGACATAACAGGAAATCACACAAGTTGGCCCTTGATGTTTGCCTGAAAGGCACATCACAGAGAGGGACACTTGCCCTATTCTTGAGTGAACAGAACATCACAGTGATGGATCATTAATTTTGTTGCAAGTGAACAGAAATATGACATAATTTAGTAGGAAACGTGGGGCAGAATAACAGAAACTTTGCACTACTGCAAATAAAATTAGGAATTGGCCAAAATGGACCGAGTGAAAACAGTGTATTGTTTCAATGCAGTTGTTTGCTGGTGCCAAGTCGTCTGCCCTGGTGCAAAAAGAATGGACAAATATGGAATTCAGCCATATTGCTCATGGTGCAGTCACAGATGCAAAGTTTCTTTAATTATGGTCCATATTTTGTTATTGAGAGAACACGATATCAAAAAATGTACCCGTGATGTCTGCCTGATAAGACAGGCATCAACATTTATCATATTTGCTTTTTCAATGAACAATCTCAAAAAATGACACTGCTTTGCTTCCTATGGGATATTAAATCAGACAGTATGCTGGCTAGTTGTGCTTAGAGGCAGACAATCACTGAGTGATTCTTGACTTGTTGTGAGTATATGTGAGTATATCCACATTCACTTATAGTTTTTTTTTTTTTTATTCAATGGGAGTGACATTGATGTATTGTGAGAGAACATAAGATCGTTGGAGAGATGTCTGAGTTTCCTTGAAGAGGTATCAAGTAATTAACAGGAAAACATGATTTGTCCTGAGGTAGCAGAAAAACAAGGATTACATGTTTTTACAGAAAATAACAGATTGGCTCCTGCCATTATATGCTGGAATATACAATTAAAGAGAACGGCAATTTAAAAAAAAATATGAGTGAGAACATGCAACTAGAGCGAGTACCACGTGATTTGTACACGAAGAAACAAAGAATTACACGGATGTGTACATGAGGTGTAGAAAATCAAAGAGTGTGACACCATATTTCTTCACACGGAGGCAGCAAATCACAGAAGGTGTGACAGGATAACATCACACAGACTGAACAATTGTGTTTGTGAGTGAAAATACCATAGTGGATGACAGTGGACATTCTCAAAGGGTAATGTGCACCTTTTCTGAAAAATAGTGGCATCTAGCATTTTTGCGAGAAAATTAAAGAGAATAATGTCTATTTTTTCTGTGAGGGAGCATACGTCACAGAGAGTGACAATGATATTTTGTGAGGGAGCCTGAAATCACAGACAGAGTGACCCATGATTTTGAAAAGAAGACAACGTATCACAGAGATGGGCAATCTTTTTTTTGTTGTTTTGTGGCAGAGACACAAATCACTGAGAGTGGCCTGGGATGTATTGAGAGAGAGCACACATACATAGAATGTGATAGCTGATATTTTAAGAAAACATATCTAAGAGGGTTATCATTTCTTTTTTCACGAGAAGGCAGAAACTCTTAGTGGCCAAAATGTGTTTTTGAGGATGCAAAAAATTACAAGGTGGGCTATTACTTTTCAGTAGGGTGCAGCATTTCACAGAGTGTCATGGGATTTTCCTGTGAGACAGCATACGTCGTTGTGGTCCCCAACATATAAATGTATATTCCTTTGGGCAAATATACATTTCATACATTTTTTAGAATGTTAGAATGTATTGTGCCAATGTCCATATGTCCTGCCTTTGTGAATTGTGCTTTCAGAGTGGCAGGGATGCTCCTTTTGTTCTCAGAAGCTGCAGTTCTCCAAATTGGTGGATGCGTAGAGCAAATACATAAGGTATCTGTTCAGACTCTGTTGCACTGCCCAGCTTGCACAATGAAAAGTGCAGAACACTTTTGTGAATACGTTATTCTGGGCATTTCTATTATTGGAAAACACCCTTCAAATGGATCCTCTTAGATATAACCAATTCTCTGTCGGCCTGACCTTATGTCTCAATCTGAGAATGGTGTTAATGGCAATAACATTTATTTTTTTAAATGTCACCTTTTTAAAAAAAAAATACAGCGTAACTGTGAGTTGAAATCAAATGTGGTGTTTACGATATGTTGTATTGAGAACGTACGTCATGTACAAGGACAATATTTGACCCAGGTAGTCATTTCTAAGTACCCCATTACACAACTAACCCTTACACTCCCAGTGTTTAATTAGATGATATTTTCAGAACAGGCAATGTTTTAGAAACCACGTTTTTACCATTAACCGCCACACTAATGATGAGGCTCTACAAGTCAAGCCATTCAAACTTTTTGTGATTGAAAAGGCCCAATGAGGGGTAGCCGCGTGACTCCCTCGGTGACTGCTATGGACAGGGCTGTCAGCATGGTGCTCATCATGGGAGAGCCGTGCAGATAGACCTGCCACCTCCACTGCTCCCCTCCTAACCTGTGTTGTCCCTGACGGATGTGTCATAGGAATACTGCAACCCCTGCTGCCACCCAAGCTCCTTACCTAAAGTTGGATACCAGGTCTTGTTCATCCCCACCATCAAACGGCCACTCCAATTATTTTCTGGCCACACATGGCAGATGTGGCCTAGTCCAGTTCAGCAAGGCCCATCCCTCCCTCCTTATTCAACCCATTTAGCTCAGTTTTCTGCGAACAAGCCAGTCCCAGCAAACACCTCAGACAGATTGCCTCCATTTTGTAATCACCTCTGCCTCTCCAATCATGGATCATAACAGCTTTATAGACCCCCTCTTGAAGCGGTAACATAGTTTACACAGCTGCTAAGTCCCAGTATGGCCCTCAGGTAGGCGCTATAAAACTTAATTAAATCATTGAAACATTGGCTGTTCCATTGGACCGGCCTTAAATGCCAATATAAGTCACGCCTTTGCCTCACAAATGGTGTCCCCCATGCCTACAGTGTGATGTGCCCAATGTGTTCCTCACTGCAGTCCATCTTCCACCTCCCACACTTCCATCACTATATTCGGGTGTGCTTCGTCTACCTCTCTGCTCCATTATCTCAAGTTCCTTCTCCAGCCTCTCCACTGACAGGTGCCCTGTCTACACCCGTCCTTTCCAGCTTTCTGCTGTGTGGCTTCCGGTATTCCTTTCTATTCCAGCTCTGTCTGGGCACTTGTCCATCTTTTCTGCCACTCCCCATAATCCCTCACACATCCCCCGACATTCCCATTTCACTGCAGCCCAATCATAGATGTCAGTCCAATGCAAGTAATTCCATCTTTTTTTTTACTTGTAGTTTTTTTTTTTCAATCTTTCCTTTGTGTGGCACTTTGCCAATATGGTAATGATGACTTGGGAGTCGGGAGTGGGATGATAACATGTGTTTATGGTTTACTGCAATGCCTCATTGTTGTTCCTCACATGTTCTTCAGGATGGGAAGAGTTTGGAGGGAACATCAACCATAAAAAGTGGAGTTGACTCTTGCTCAGCAGAGATAAGACGAGAGTGAGATGATAGATAAAAGCAAATAACAGATGTTAGAGAACTGTTTTCCATGTTCATATCTTGAATATTAAAACTCTGAAACAGGCACAATTGTTGCAAGTTGGAAAATAGCTGCAACCATGAAATGGTTGTAGCAAGCGAAAAAGTTACATTACAAGATGTGATACTGCTAGAATGCTGAAATTCGCCAGGATTTAATTCATAATTGTCTGTTGGGCCTTGTGGACTCTCCAACCATGCTCGTATATTGTGCGGAAGTATTGCATTTTAAGTTGTGCTATAATATTACAGATTGCAAATATGTGGGTCACTGGCCACTCCCTGTGCCACCAAACTTTAATTTAATACCAAATCCACCCAATCGAGTTTCTGTTGTTTCCATAGCACACAAAGAACATGTCAGGTTAACTGTAACAGTAAATTAGCAGGTAGGAACTCAGCCTGTTAACTTTTCAGAGCCAATTCATCCTGAAATTGGAATTCAGGTCAGTACGGTCTAATGGACAGCAGTAATACAGCAGAACACGATGCCAAGCTTAACGTCTTAATGGAAGAAAGTTCAGGTGTAGCTATTACAGTCCTGGCGGTAAGTGAAGAACAACATACATCAAAATCAATGAGTTCAATAGGCCACTGATAGAGATTATTCAGCTGGTGTGACTTTACTGCTTCTTCTAAGGATAAGTATATCTGTTTGTAACGAAAATATATCATGAAAAGAATACATTGTTTATTGTTCTTTTAATTGGTTTGTGAATTTTACATATCATTAATTAAGGCACCCGGTGTTATGGTATTGCATTTTTCAACACCCCCTCTGAATTTATCCATTTATATTTTACTCAGTACAACAATATTGTGCAACTACTATTTTTCCACACGTATTGAAATGAGAAATGTAGTGCTTGGAATCCTCTAATAGGATCCTCACCGAAATGGTTCATGCAGATCAAGCCACACACACGCATGCTATTGCTGCTGCCATAAACGGCACCTCTCCAGCCTTTTAAACAACTTGCAAGGAAAACATATGCATTGTAAGCCTCTCCATTGTGTTACTTTGCACAGCCATTGGCCTGCAGGTCAAGTTTGACAACCTGGAAAAAGCATATGGCATGGACATACTGCAATGTTTATTTTCCTATGAATTATTTGTGAATTTAACATAACTTAATTTAATTTATTTTATATACTCACAGCCGAATGGCTTTGTATATACAACACAATACATGATAATACCATTTTACAAAAGACATAGCACATACATATCAGTAACTTCTCCGATTTGGAGTAGTGTGGTTGATTTTAGTTAAAATAAGTTTGTCCTTGTTACCCTTCAGTCTTCCCCGCGGGCCTCCTTGCAGAATACGACTTCTTTACAAGCTCCTCTATGGACCAGATACAGGCTACCATGGCGTCTGTACAAACTTCGACGGACTCCGGGTCACCTGACACGTCTTGTACGTGGAAGACGTACGGCAAGCCACGCCCCTCTTACGACTATAAAACCACCGTCTTCCAAGGGGCTCGTTGCTGCTAATTAGCGTTACAAGCTACACACAGTTTCGTCCGTTTCCTCTCCGTGTCTTCCTACACGATTCCTCATCTGAACTCCTGGTTTTGACCTTTGCCTGACTTCTGGATTGCCTCGTCTCCTCCTTTATTCCTGTCGTGCTCGTCTGGTTGTTTGACTTGGAACGTTACTGGATCCGGCTGCCTTCTGTCTCTTGCGGTACTTATTCCTGGTTGCCGCTCTGCACTCAGAACCAAATTGCTGTCTACTATCCAGATCATTTCTACAGATACTCAGCTATACTTGTGTGCTCAGGTACATACTTAATTGGCTATCCCCATCTCTGCTATTGGTTACCTCCACGACTTGTTGGGATATTTGTCTTCTGTTGGATTCTGGGACATTGAGTGACTTTCCTGTGAGATTGCCCTTAAGTGCATATAAACGCTTTCCTGAAACTGCACCAACCCGGCACTAGTGCGTCCCTTGTGCTGTCCGGGGCTACTTCCCTATACTAACATCCCTGTTTGTTATTTTCTCCTGTCGTTGTCTTCTGTTTCCTGGATTCCTTTCCTCAATATATCCTTATTCAGGTCAGTTGTTATCAATTCTATATCTATAGTTGGAACCGATATTGAATTAGACCATTGCCACTCATTTTGTGTTATTCCTTGTAGATCAACCCGGGGAAGCTCCACTCCAATATCTATCTAGGTAGTTGCCCATTTAATTCAACTGTTCTAATCACTTGCATTAACCTCAACACTGTCTAATATCTTTGTATTTCTTTGCAGCATTGGTATTGGCGGTGTGTGTTCTCCCTGCTCTTTTATTCAATTGACACCTCTGTCTGTCCCAACTGAAACAGCAGAGAAGTACATTGTGGAAAAGAGCCCCTCTTTGAGGAAGCCTGAGTCTTGTACTCAGGGGAGCTGAGACGGAAGGCTGAATATCGATTCTTGTACCACCATCATCTCCAAGGTCACTTCTCTGCATCTTCAGCCTATTTCGGAGTGGTGAGTAACAGTCCTTGATGTAAGGAGTTTCTTCAAATTTGAGCAAACAACAACAAAACTAATCAGACTTGAAAAACAAAAGAGGTATACAACGAAACAATTTCTTATGAGTACTTATTAACCAAAAAATATTGTAAGCAATGTGTGAAGATACTCTTGCCTCCTATTACGATCCAGTATCTCACACAGGCGAGACCGGTCAGGCTATCACTAAAGCATGTATTAATAGGCACAGTACCCTTCGAACCAACAGAGTCAAATCTTTTTATGCTGATCGTATTCCCCATGGAATTCAACCCAATATGCGAAACGGCGCCTACGGGAGTACCACTTGCTAGTTGGCCTCTATAATTGATTTAAATGTCATACGTTGATCAACCAACTGTGTTGCTGCCCATAACAACATTTACAAACACTTTAAAAGATTCTAAAAAATTCAAAATCAATATACAAATAGCCCATCCTCTAAGTCTTGTGCCTATGTTATACATAATTATCCACCAATTCTTCTTCCAGGCGTGTTGATACAATTATGATATTGCAAATGGACACAGATAAGTTGAAGGTGTGAATCCTCAATTATTGCTTTACAAAAAACTTTATGACTTGTAAAAGTGGACTCCTCAATGGACCACATTGTACACATCTATGCAACCGCTATACACATAGTAATGGTCGAAGGAACACCAATGGCGTCCAAAGTGGTAATGCTAAACACAAACCACAGTGAATGGACTGCTAACATAAGCTTATTAAATATTCCTGGTAGCAAGCAAAGAGGATATTTAGGAAGGATTCAAATTATACTTGTTATCTCAAACTGAAGGGAGCTTTTAAGACTTAAAACAGGCCATAACTGAGACATAAAAAATATATTCTTCTCAACAATGTAATTCTGCCAGAGGGGCGCTCCAACACGTTAGGCAACCTACTACAACCTTATACTTAGTCATATCGTAGCCAATTTCCAGTGGTGTGGTGTAATCAAATCCATTCTTTCTTTCTTCACAAAATTCAAAATTATGGGGAAAATACCAGGGATCATAACTTTTGGTGGCCAAAATACGCCTTCTTTACCAATTTTGCGCAGGGGCCAAAACGGCCCATTTGGGGCATTCTGTCAACATTTCAGATGTTGCACTGTTTTTCTCAAAATGGCAGGCAATTGTGTTCTGTTAAATGTTGTATCCCCTCTTTGACCAAAATGTCAGACAAAGCCACAGAAAAAAAGAAATGTGCCTAAAAAAGACACATTAGGAAAAAAGTCAGCTCTGCCAGAAAAGTTGAACATGACATCCATTTTGCAGATTTCAGTTTCAGCCACCCCAATCAGAAATATTGGTGCAATGAATATGTGTATTTTCTTGAATACTGAAGAATTTCTGAAGTATTCATCTGGAGTGGAATATACAGCAAATAGTTGTTCTATTCAATAAACCATGCACATAACTTGAAAATCCATTAAAAAAATGTAAAGGACACATGTGTTCCTATGTTTTTTAATATATCTTCTTTATCACACACAAACACATCATTCTTTTAAAAGAAGAACAAAATAAAAAAATAAAAAACAATGTATTGCTAGTTATTGAATTATTTGTGTTTTATAATTCATTTCAAAACTGGTGGAAAGACGTGAGGTAGTGCAATTAAACCATCATGGTATTTTGAAGTCTAGTATACCATCAGGTCACATGAATTAGCAAAACACCAATGCATCATCTGGTGAAGCCTGTTACCTGCCTTCACAAAGAGATCAAAGAAGAGGCCCAGTCCTAAAGGTTCCTTTTCTGCCATTTGTCAGTCTTCGATGGCTGACCAGAATACACATCACCTTCCACAGCAGAGCTGATTCACAGGAGCTGACATATGTGCAATATCAATTGGGATGTGGTGGCCATGATCATAAGTAGTGCCATGCACTATGCCTAAACTCAGGCATTGCTTTTTAAAGTTTATTCTGTGACCATCATGGGCTATTTATGATCATCATGGTTGTGTTACAGGGGTGCATATCATACATTCAGCCCCTTCTCTGCAGAGTCTTGGCTGTGAGCAGTTGTGAAATGGACAGCTGTGACCTCTGAACGAGCTCTGGGCCACTGGTAGTGCAGGCGCAGCAAATCAGGATACTGATGCAGCAGGACACAGATACATTCTAGGCTTTTGGCATTGAGGTTATGAAAGGGGAATTTGATCAGCAGATTACCCTTTCAGAGATGTAATTACCTGCATAATTGTATTATTTAGCAAAAATAAAAACAATCCAGGGCTTTCTCGACCTTGCCAAATGGCAATCCACCACACAACATCTCTGTATACTGCTCTTTTGCGTCACACCACATAAGTCGTCGTTTCCACACACAGTTTATGAAAACATTGTGCAAGCATGTATTTTTAAAACACTGCCTTCATGTCAAGAAATTAGACACATCAAAGACTAGTCAACATGGGTAAGTTAAAAAAAAACGGTTTTATGTGGTGGAGGTACTTACTGTGGAGTGGGAAGGTGTGTGTGTATGTGTGTTCGTGCACTACAGACATGTGGGGGCATATTTTAATTGTTTACCCTGGGAACCAGATTACCTTGAAATGGCCCTGGCTGTCGCTAAGGCCTTTGTGCCCTTAATTGTGTGCAGATATTGGTGGTAGTGATGGGGTGGACAGATGAGAAAATAGGAATATTCTCTGCAACAGTGTAGGGGTAAAAAGTAAGTTCAACTTTTCCCTAGCTGTGTTGTTCTGAATTGCCTGGATTTGATCATGGTTTGCAACTTGTCTCCAGGGTCTTGTGAGTGAGTGAGGTCAGTCAATACCTGAGATGTTGAGTTTAATAGTTTACATAGTTTAAATATTTCAGAGGAGCAGTTCATGGAAGTGCTAAATCACTTTGAAAGTATGCCTTTTTCTTTCTTTTGGTCAGGGCACAATATCTTCTAGTTTGGATCGTCTTGGCAAGATTGTGGTGGATAGGGTCTTCCTCCACTAGTGTTCTCCAATTTGCAATGTTCTTCTCTCAGTGTTAAGTATGTCAAACAACACGTGTTGCTGTTTTCCAAGGGGCTTTGTTTTTTTTTGTCTTGATGGTTGGCACTAGGATGTCCAGGGAATAAGAGACTTATTTTAAATGGAGCATTGATTAAGGCACTTGGGTCTTGACCAGACTCAGAAATGGCTCGTTAGTTAAAAGTGTGTCATAAGTCTAACTCTGTCATCTTTCTTATCGGTTTGATGGTGTTTCTGGTTAGCTCTGCATAGGCACATTTTTGGGTCTTTGGTTGTATTGTTGCATTTGCTAATGAGTTATTGGTGATCTGACCAAGGGACCTTTGGATACTCATGCAATCTCAAACAATGACCAGTAATCATCTGCTCAGATCAAGAGGCAATCAAACAAAAAATTGATGCAGTCATGCAGGACTGTCCATGAAGCAGCATCTGGCATTGGGTATGCAGATACTAAACCATCATAGTTGCTGCCTGCACCCTGAAATTCTCATCATAATGAAGATCCTTTTAAGCATTTCGAACCATGTCCCATTAAGGGAAAAGGGGCATTATGAAAGTCACATTTTGACCTTTGAAGCAGGCAGGATTGATGAATTCCAGACAGGCTTCCACCAGGTTTGTAGAAAAACAGAGGGTGTTGTTTCCAGTCACCTGCCAGCAAAATCAAGTGCGAAAAATACAAGTACCAGAATCCTCAGAGCTAATTAACTTGCCACACCTGAAAAAGAAATGCAGACCTGCCTGAAATAACTAAGAAACTCAGCCTCCCTGAAGATTGATGAAGTCATGAAAACGTGCGTTAGGAGGAGAAGCTAAAGACTGGTAACAGAGTGCCTGCCTTTATATCTTTAAAAAGGCTTCCACCAGGGCTTGGGTCCCCATCTTAATGAATTCCTTCTAACCTTATTGTTGAAGGCCAGGTGGATTTATAAGAGATAAAATGTCTGTGGCCATAGACACCTATAGGGGGCTTTGCCAGGGATGTGTGTTGGCACTTGCACTTTTTAAACTGTAGTTGTCCAACCCAGTGGATTAGCTCGGTCAAGTTATAGCTTTCCCGCTGTGCACTGGTATGCTGGCTGCGCATTATCTAGCGTCTGCTGACATTCTAGTCATTTTACACCAGACCCCTATATGACTTCAGCATAGTTTGGATGCCTTGGCTACTTCCATGACGAAACATGAATTCACTATCAATACTCAAAAATCCCCCAAAATTATTTGTTCTAACAAAAAGAAGAAATTAAGATATGGTAGGAAGATGACGAAGGAAATAATGTATAAAGTAAATCAATACACATATCTCGGACTCACTATATACAACCAACCACAGCTTATTGTGCATTTTGACAAATAAAATAAATAAAATGGTATAGACGTAGCACAGATGAGAAGGCTAAACTCGAAATACAGGTGTTACTCCCTTCTTCCAATGGTAACATACTACAGAGCAAAGGTTACCCCGGCTTTACTCTACAACATAGAGATTCTGTTTAATTCTAAGGATTCGGAATGGCCAACATTGGAGTGGCTCATTTGGTGGAAAGTGCTGCGTTCGCCAACTTGTGTGCTAGCCTACATTTTAAGATATACATTTGGCATTCCCTCAATGGTGATTTTGATTAAGTAGAGAACCCTAGCAACATATACAAAATCTTGCCACCAAAGCAATAAACATTGTTGTTTACCAAAGAGAATTCTCTGATGATGAACACAAGTTCTATCCACCTAAAAGAGTGGGCGAACGAATGTTAATCACTTCTAAGTCACATTGTTAGGGCAAGTGAAACCTTGTTGCTCACAGACCATAAAGTAAAGAAAGGCCTTTGGGAAAAAAGTTGAAACAACACACACGATAGCATCAATACGTATTCTTTATAGTGCAATATGATCCGACAAGAGAAAGCTTATTACCAGATAGAGCCTTATATTAAACAATTCATGTGTCCTGAATGAAGGGTGTTGTTTTAAGATTGAGATACAATCTCTTGCCTATACTTGGAATTCCAAGAGACAAAAAAGATGTGCAGGTAATGTCTAAAGGGAGGAATAATTGAGACAATGGAGACACTGGAACATCTATTAATGGACTGCCCAAGGAGGCTAAAACACTTTGGTGGTTTTCTCCAGGAAAGAAGGTTATACGCTCAAGTACACTTTTGGAACGAGATGCTAGCAGGGGGCTATACATTGCTGATATTGGCAGCTATCTGATGTATATAGGAAATGTAAAACCCCTGCAAGGCAATGTAAATCAACTAGTGGTCACGTGTTGAATTTAACTATGTTTACTCTCTTCTAGTCTGGGTCACTATGAGGTACTGTTCTAATTTAAATTGTGAATTAATTTTAGCCATAGAATGAATCAAATTAATGTTCAACAGTACATAATTGACATGATGCAATTGCGACTTATAGATATGCATAGTGAGATGACTAGAAGCAGTGCACACATGTATGTAGTAGTGCATACTGTGATTAATTCATTTTAGCCATTGAATGATTGAAATTAATTTTAACAATGCATAACTGATAAGAAGTGTATGCACGCAGTAGTGTATATGCTACGATCTGTAGGTTGAGCATGGTCTGTTGTTAATGTCTACTTATTGTATTTTAAGGTTTGCTATAAAGCACATGCACATTAATTCAATAAAAACAAATGCATAAATAAATATGCAGGATTGGAGGCCTACTAATCAAAACACGCTTTCTTTCTGCATTGACTGTTGTATACTGTGTGGCACATCTTCAAATCTGGCTCATTTGTGCTCTAGGTTGTGCCCAATATGTTGGACATTCTGAGAGCATAGAGAGAGCACTCTCAACTCTCATTCCTCACAAAATGCAGCACACTTCATTAGAGTGAAAATGATCCTGATAAAGATATTGCCATAGAAAGACTCCTGGGATTTGAGCTGGGTCCCATGTTGGAAAGCATGGCATCTCAAAGGATGTGTATGATACGTATGTACCAAAAGAAGGCACTTGTTTGCTGGGGAGTCTTTCAACTGCAGTCTTTACATTTAATTCCAGTTCACATCACATTACATCTCCAAAAATGGGAAATTACATTTGAAGTAAGTACACACTGTCAAATGTAAATCCAGATGGACTTTAAGTCCTGTCCATGATACTTTCCTGAAGTAGACGGTCTGGAAGCAAAAATAGGAGCAGTGTATGATAAAATGAACTGTGTTCTACATTGCAATTAGGGAAAAGTGAAATTGAATTTCCACAACACCAATTTCATTCTGTATTCAGTGTGTTGTGCAATATAAGTGCAGTTTTGTCTTTGTAAAATTATGCCAAATTAAAATAAAATCCATGTTTTTCTACTGGCATAGTGGATGATTTGTATTTCTGCGCTGGATTCTATGAATTGGGCCAATTGTGTCTAGTTATGAAGCATGATTGTTTCATCACCGTACCCTGCTTGCGCCACCCAAAAGGCATGGAAAGAGCTGCGCGTACCCCATGAAATAGCCTACCCCGCTCGTGCCAGCCAAGTCACGTGCAGAAACCCACGCGTGCCCCGTCTGCACTCCCACGAAATCGCATACCCCTACGCATGCCAGCCAAATTGCGTGCAAATGTCTGCACATACCCCCACGAAAGCACGCACCCCGCTCACGCCTGCCATAACATGTGGAAAGGGCTGCGCGTATCCCCGCGAAATCGTGTACCCCACTCGCGCCATCCAAATCACGTGGAAAGTGCAGCGGCTGCTGCCATCAGCCGAGAACACACCCCGCAGACATCCCACATCTCAAGGGATCCCCCCATCACCCATGACCATACCCCGCAGGCAGCCCACACCACAAGGGACCTCCCACCACCCATGACCATACCCCGCAGGCAGACCACACCACGAGGGACCCCCCACCACCTGTGACGATACCCCACAGGTAGCCCACACCACAAGGGACCCCCCATCACCCTTCACCATACCTCACAGGCAGCCCACACAACAAGGGACCTCTCATCACCGGTGACCATACCCCGCAGTCAGCCCACACCACAAGGGACCTCCCCATCACCTGTGACCATACCCCACAGGCAGCCCACCCATGACCATACCCCTGAGGCAGCCCACACCACAAGGGACCCCTGCATCATCTGTGACCATACCCCGCAGGAAGCCCACACCACAAGGGACCTTGCCATCACCCGAGACCACACCCCACAGGCAGCCCACACCACAAGGGATCCCCCCATCACCCGTGACCATACCCTGCAGGTAGCCCACACCACAAGGGACCTCACCATCACCTGTCACCATACCCCGCAGGCAGCCCAAACCACAAGGGATGCCCCCATCACCCATGTCCGTACCCCACAGGAAGCCGACCCGTGACCATACCCCGCAGGCAGACCACTGCACTGGACGGTGTGCGCCTTCGCTGGCCATATTACGCTGGGCGTTAGTGGTGTCGCAGTGGAGCATTAGACCCGCGCAGATTCAACGCAGGTCTCAGGTAAGCCACACGCAATGTGTTCCATAAATACGTTTTCAGCGCAGATATATTCCATGAATCACCCTGAAAGTATTGATAACTTGCTGCCGGAAGGAGCCATAGTTATTAAAATATATTTGTGAATCGGAGATAGCTTAGAGGACTTGTTTCTATTCAGATGCAATAGTGCAAATGTAAAGCCCATGGAAATCCTTATTCAGAACTGTGCAGGGAACTTTATTTATTTA
The DNA here is from genome assembly GCF_040938575.1 of Ambystoma mexicanum. Lineage (NCBI taxonomy): Eukaryota > Metazoa > Chordata > Amphibia > Caudata > Ambystomatidae > Ambystoma > Ambystoma mexicanum. The sequence goes on along the minus strand of NC_090930.1, from coordinate 1,230,124,752 downwards.
TTTAATGGAAAACAATGTTTGCTATAAACATTCTTTAAAAACGTAGTAATGTCAATTTACAGAATGGAGGACAAGTGTCCTTAACAATGTGTGAGAGGATGTGAATATAAAATCAGCTGATGCAGGAGAGGTAGAAACATGAACCAGCTACAAGGACAGTCCAGCATGGTAAAGGAACAGGATAGTGAGGAAAGTGTTCATTTTTAGGGCATAGGGGTGAGGGTTAAGTGCTGTGGGGTTGTCATAATAAGGTATGGGGGAGGAGCACAGGAAGATATGGTGACATAGAATGCTAAGCAAGTGGTTCTTCAGAGAGGAGGAGAGTTAGGAGGTTGGATTTAAATACAGATAGAGTGGGATTAGAGCAGAGAGAAAGAGGAAGAGCATTCCAGAGTAAGGGAGCGAAGAGAGACATCACCTATCTGTGAAGTGAGAGGGAAGCAGTGTTTACATCCATTCAAAGAAACCTGAACACTATTCCTTGCTGGGTGTGGGGAACCTGAGATGGTGTACATTTTTAAATTAAAACTATTACTTCCTGAACCCAAAACCTACACATTTGTAATGCAGGTTATTATAGGCTTTTTGAAAATCACACAAGGAAGCCACTGTAATACATTTATGCATGAAGCTGGAAAGCAAACAACAGTTTTCGAAGTCTGCAAATGGTGGACATTATTGGTGAAATTAAAAATGTATTTGGATTAATTTGCAAATATGTCTGTACATACTGTAGATATGATTTCGTGAAGTTAAAGATTTTGAGAGATATCAATTGACAAGCATCAGAAGTGTAATTAGAATGTCTAGGTCGGACCTGGCGGCCGTACCGGCACCCGCGAGTAGAGCATGTCGGATGCAATGGCACCATTCTGAATGGTGCCGGTGCATCCGACCTCCCCATTCCCGTTGAGCCCTATATGGCCCGGTAATTGCCCATTTGCAGGAGCTGCAATTTTTCAGAAGTTTGGGGGTTACCTGCTGGTGTTACTGGCAAGGCTACTTCCAAATTTATAATGAGGCCCAATAACATTGGAATACATGGAGAACTTTGGGAAGATAGAAACCAGTATTTCTGTCTTTCCAAAAGGAGCACAACATACAAAATGAATGGAAAGAGAGAGTAACAAATAAACCCCTAGATGTGAGACCCAAGATAAACAGAATCAAACAATTTTGACACAAATCCCCGAAAAAAGATATTCTTTCCTCCCCAGGTTCTTCTGGGCAACACAGTTCACACAATAATGACCTAGACACCATAGAAAATGGGAAAGTCCCCGCACAAATGTTGATTTTAAATTGTATTTTCATTCCTACAAAGTCCTTGACCACGCCAAGTGATCTTGACCCCACTGAGGAGAATGGTACTGAGAGGGCATGGCCAACGTTGACCTTATGAAATTCCAAATATCCTCCAAATGTTGTCTGAATTATCCCTTAACTCAGTTGAAAGATGACATATTGTTTGCTCCTATCCAAGTTAAAGGACACAGTGACGTATTGGCTCCTATAAATAAACAACCTCAAGTCATGTTGATATCTGGAGATGTGCTAGGAAATCTGAACCACGGACGAGGGAAAAGTCACTTTATTATCCTCAAATATCTCCCTGGCATATTATAGAATTCTGATGGAAAGGAGATCCCAGTAGATTAGGTTACTGAAATAAAAATCAAAATAGGGCATCATAGACTCACCTTTCCATTGATAGTCGTGGCAACCCAGGGAATACCTGTTTTACTAGGAAATGATTGACTTCGGGGGCTCTTGCTTCTTATAAATTCCATAAATCAGGTGCTATGGACTAAATATCACCACCCGATCAAACTGAAGAGAAGTGCCAATTATGGTAGTTTGAGAGGCACCTGTCACTGGATTGAAAAACATCCTGACCGGCTGGAGATTCACTTTAAGCGCACTCAAGTCCCAGACATCACTATCTGTGAAACATTGAGATGATAGTGAAGGGACTTCTTCAGAACCTTTGAGAATAAATATTTCTCCAATTAACATGTGGATAAATCAGGAGACAAAACCAGCAATTTAACTCTTCTACAAAGGACATGTGAACTCATAGTCTTCTCTATTGAACTCAATGAAGGTGAGGAACAGTGTCTTTCCAAAGAACAGTTAACTCAATAAGAAAGCTTTGTCTACTTAAGATTACTTAGAAAGTTACAGAAGGATAGGATAATTACCACATTTAATCTGATAGATAAATGGAGACCTGGACTTGCTGCAACAGACTCAAAACATATGCTTACCAGCAGGTATGTGCTGTAGATCAAAATTGGAAACAAAATTATAAATCAAAGTTTTTGGGTGGTGAAATATATAATTTCTGAGTTTTATATTGGTAATTACATATTCCACCAATTTACCCCATATTTGACTCTTATTAATAACAAAATGTGGTCCATAATCAACGGAGACCCTATGAACTACAAATAATTTGAAAATTTATTTTCGTCAACTCAATTACGCCCTTATGAAGCCGAAGTTCAAATTAAAGAAGAAATCACTATTCCAAGAAAAACTCAACAATAAACATTAGCAATAATGATCAGAAAGGGATAGGCCATGTTTAAGGAAGAAACCTGACTTAAATAATATACTTCAGCAACCAGGCATGTCTCTCCATCCAACTCCTCTACTTGATCTCAAAGATGACACAATCCAAAAATCGGTTGTTAATAATGATGCCAAAGTGTCAATATATACCCAGAAGCATATCAGGATGAAGCCAAACTTTCTTCTCTACCAAATCGTATAGGAAAATACATGCTATTTGCTAAAACCCAAATATGTAATCTTAGAAACATCATATCTCAGTGATGAAATGTTGGATTAACATAAAGCAAATTGCAATTTGTGGCAAGAAATGATATCTACTGAACCATGTAGACATGTACATAGATTGCACACAATGACTAGAATATACATGGGAAAATCACATAAAAACACAAGAAACACATAGGGCTTAATTCACAGAATGTTTTCCAATGGGGTTTTGCCATTATAAAACACTTCTGTGAATTAGGCCCATAGAGTGCCTCAAAAAGATGAGGAGATAAAAGGAAGGAACATGTAACTTCTCAAAATGTTATCACATTACGATTTTTCATGCATGTGATTATGATCAATGATTTCTAGATTACAGTGATCTACATTTTATTAATTTCACATGTTCAAACATAAATTCAGGTATGGAAACCAAAATTGCAAGTTTAATATCAAGAGCAAAATCACATCTCCCTTTCTGTGTGACGTGGGACTGGTAGAAACCATATCTCTGTTACCAGATCTGGGTGGAGTTAAACAATATATAAAATTCATCCTCATAAAAGTGGATTATTTTGGAATATAGTGAGATATGAAGAGAAGATTTTCAAAACAATTAGATGGAGGGAGCAGAGCTGAAACCTATGGGCGACTGACCAGTCCAGACAGGACAGGGAAGGAGCCATTACAATGCAGAGCTCAGACCATTTGGATTACTGGACCCATGCAGACTGAAGACCAGCCCATTGGTTGAGGGTTAAACAATCCATGTTGGAAATGTGTTTCCACCAGTCAGCTAAAACAAAAGCTTGCCGAGTGAATAATTCCAGACTGACTGATTCCCCTGCTTTTTCTTTAAAATTAAACACCTTATTTAAAATGTAGCTATAGAAACTCCATATGCAACTCCTATATTTTTCAAACATATAATGGGAGGATAGATGGCTGGGAGTTTAGGGGGATGCATTTTGAGAACAGCAACATGGCTGAAGTGTATTCAAAATACCTGCTGTTTGCACACAATGACTTGAGAGTTGACACTTTGGAAAAATTATGCATCTTGGAATGGTAGGACATGGTACTTGCACAGAGTTGTGGTTCTCTGTTTGCTGTTTTTGCAGTTACACCTCAAAAATACTGAGGTGACTTTTTGCGCCTAAACTAAGAAATAGATGCGTCCAATAATTTTAACATATGGCGATTGCTAATTAAGAATAGGCCCATCACGAAATAACATTTGAAGGTAATTTCTACTGTTCACTGTTGGAACTGAGGGAGGGGTGGTCAACTTATGGGCCTATCCCTGTGTCCCTTTACACTGTTAATCACTACAGGTACAAGGGATTGAAATTTGATTGTTGTGGCTTTCACCACAGATTACATAGGATCTTTTTTGTGTTTTAGGTACATTGGCATCCCAATTTTAAAGTGTTCCCCTGAAGAATGTTCACCCATTGCAGGATTTGAAGAACAGAAACAGCTAGAGAATTGTTGTTTTTTATGACACATTTAGAATGCTGTATGTTGTAATGTAATATCATTTGTGTCTGGTGAATTTGGTGTTAGGTTGTTTTAGATGAACGTTTTATGTATAATCTGTAGATCACTGTGTTTGGAGTTTGGGTCGATATGTGTTTTAGTTCAAAACATTTTGTTTTAAATAAAGGTATTTTATGAACTCTTTTTTGATGAATAATTGTATATGGTCTATCCTTTCAGGACTTAGTGTGCTGGAAAATCAGTGATCCTACATGTCTGGGTGATGAGATAATTGTTGTTATAAATTTGTCTATCTCCTTTTTTATGAATATATAATTGACTTTAATTTGTCCTTTCTGCAAAACTTAATGACGACTGGTTTAAATATGATTGAGAACCTACTGCAGATATGTCTTTCATGATTAGTCTTAGTGAAAAAGAAAGAAACCATCTCACATTTTTTCCTCAATTATCAAATGAGGAGAATGTCAATCTATTTGAATCCATGCTCCCAGCCATGTCCTCTATCAATAATAACCCTTGCTTTGCCACACAAGAACAAGTGTAAGTGCTCACCTAGTATATTTCTGCCATTCTGAGTCCCTTCTTTGATTCTCTGGTTGTACCAGATTCTTTAAAATACACAGCTCTAACCGCTCTCATAAGGAGCATCTCTAGATACACCCATGCCAAACAAATTTAAACCCATTGTCAGCAGTGCTGGCCCCTTAAAAACCTTGGAGAAATTGCTGGTGAACTAATTTCAGCTGACCTGTAACAATCTAACATACGTGATGTTTATCAATCAGGATTGTGCCCTCGCCATGGAACTGAGATAACACTTCTATCAGTCTTTGTGACATACCGTATATGGCTGATAGTGACCATTGTTATCTGTTTATCATGATGGACCTGGTGCCAGCATTCAACACAGTCAATCATGAGGTGTTTTTGCACCACTAATAATCTCTGTGGGGAATTTGCAGGCACACCTTTATGATGGTTCTGCCCCGTTAATCAAAAAGTCCATCAAAGAATGCAAACTAATACAGTTTACAGGTTTCTTGCAGAATTTATGTCTGGAGTGCCCAAAGGCCTCTTCCTTGTCACATTGTTTGTTTATTGGTTACATTTGACCTGTTTTGGACCTTCTTGCATCACTTAATATTCAATACCATTATTAAACAGAAGCTACACAGGTTGAATGGTTTTCAAGTGAAGTCAAAGTTCTTTTCCCGAGATTTGAAAATATCTGTATTTGGATGAGCCACATTAAAACTTAAGCAAACTCGTCAAAAACAGAGGCCCTGTTATTAGGGCCTGGCTTTCTGATTCAGACACCTGCTGAAGTCCCTGTGCTACTGCGAAACTTTGGTGAGGTCATCCTGTTTACAATATCTGTAAAGAAATTGGGAATTTACTGGGACTCTGATGTGAGTATGCATTATCAGAACAATTCCATTCTAAGGAGTTCATTTTTACTGCTCTGGAAAACTCTGCTGAGTACTCACTCTCATCCCTTCTACTACTCAACACTTGTTTCTAGGTTGCGTAAACACATTCCAAGTTGGATTATACAAATGCAGGCGTTGTTCGTGTATTCCTGCATTTCAGATACAACATCATCAAAGTCCCATGAATTCTGTCATTTGGAAGACTTTTGGACTACAGATTAAAGCTCCTACTAGTCCCTTGTGTTGATCACATCATTGGATTCCTGTTGATAAAATAATTGTCTTTAGGATCTACTGGGCCTCATTACGAGCATGGCCCATTACGAGATGAGTGGGCTGGTGATTGCCCATTCGCGGGAGGCGGTAATGCCGCGCTCCCGATCCCCATGCTGCCCAATAGGGCAGAATGGGGGTGGGGAGCATGGATACGCCAGTGCCATTGATAACGGTGCTGGCAACATTACGAGTTCAGCTCGCGGGTGCCGCACAGCCCGCCAAGTAAGACCTGGTGGGCTGTCAGGAATAAGCGAGCAAAACTCATAATGTGGCAGTCCGGTATGAACGGTGCCTTACTGGCACCCTTCATACCGTGACCGCCACATTTATAATGAGGCTCACTGTCTTTAAGTGCATACAGGGTATTGCTATGCCTTATCTCAAGCCACAATTTAGCTATATAGCCAAAATAGATATATCCTTAAATCATCAGCACCCCTTTTCAGTGCAGGGTTTATGAAAAATGTCTTCCTAATGGAAATCTGATCTATCACCAATTTGATGACAATTAGGAAAACCATAAAAACAATTCTGTTCTTGAAACTGGCCACTCTTTCCTTTAGTACGTGTTTGTTACAGAACACCTAGAAGCCATTTGGTTTGAGGAGATGCTCTTCAGAATGCCAACATTCAAATAAAGTAAAATAATCCCTCCAGAGAAGGCTAGGACTTCTCCTAGGGATCTGAGTACTCTGGGTAGCAGCAGACGTGCAGCCTTGGTTTTGCCCAAGACCAAGGGCAGTATCTGAACTGAACTTCATGGAGCTATTTATGGGATGCATAGCAGAATGCCCCTCCATTTGAGGCTGGACACTTCTCAAGCTTTTGCAACTTGCTGCTAAATAGGGTTATGCTCCCTTCAATTGCACCCCTCATTGTTGGCTGGAGCTCAAGTCCAGTTGCAGGTTCACAGGTGTGCAGGAAATACTCCTATATCCTTTGCTTGGAAGATTAGTGCTTACTGTTCAGAAAAATAGGATGTGCCTCCCCTCAGGCTCATGGAACTTCTGACTGGATAGGGATATCAACCCTGTGTTAATAGTTGGATCCCAAGACCATGCCCAGCTGCCAAAGTGCATTTGTTCAAATCTGGAAGCTCATCCTCAACCTGGGAGATGATCTACAAAGAGTATCATTAGTATCCGTCCGCAAACCTCCTGAATGAGTCTGTTGGATGATGACCAACCTTCCTTGAAATCTTTGTATTCTGGTTGACAAAAGACACTTTTTGAACAAATGTATCTTGCTTCCTTAGAGACCAAGGGGTCTGCAACCTGTGGCTCTCTGGATGTTTTGGACTATGTTTTGTACTGTGTCTCCCATGAGCCCTGACCATTGACTATGATGGCTAGAACTGATGGTAATTGCAGTCCAAAATATCTGGAGAGCCAAAGGTTGCACACCCCTGTTGTAGACTCAATCCAAGAACAATTTCAAATAATCCTTAAATAGGACCATCAAAGCAGCCCAACCATCTACTTGAAGCAGTCATTAATATATCACACAATGTATTTCAATGGGAAGTTGGATAAAGGCAATGCACCTGCCATTATCAAACTCTCACTTGCACACATGTTATCATAGCACCCTTCTGGGGCAATTGGTAATATGTTTCAGATTGTGATAGCCACCTCATTCTTTTTTTAGCGTTCCTGTACATAGACATTGGCTCATGGTAAATCACTTGGTAAGGTAAAGGTAGCATGCCCTCTATCTGCCAGCCTTATAAGGTCACTCTGTAAACATCAATGCTGTTCCAGTGCAGATGCAGAGGTTGATTAGGACTCCATGATTTGCTCTTGTGAATTTGCTAAAACATCAGGAAGTGCAATTACATAGATCTGTGATTAGAACATAAATGTTCCTGGCAATTAAGGGATTAGTCACTTCTTTATGCGTCTTATGACTTCTCTATGTATTTTTATGGAGGGAAAAAAGAGATAGGAGAGGGAAATACTGCCAAACCTCTCACATATTCAATCCATTGACATCTTAGCTTTGGCCCTGTGTTTGTGTCTGTGCGTGTGTGGGGGGTGTGGGTGGTCAGCTTGTGGAAATCGAAATAATAGTGTACCTCCTATCGCATTGTTTGAATGTATGTTGGCCTACGCCAGGTTGTCTAAAAAACATTGTGTACATAGATTCTGCGGCAAGGTCTTGACCTTAATGTATTGTGCAAATCGCCATCTTGGATTAAGCCGCCATTTTAGGTACTCTTGCAGTGTGGAAGTCACCCTGAACAACAAAATGGAGGCCGAATGACATTTCGAGTGGGATTCTGGCCGTTGTGACCTCTGCAAACATGAATAAGTAATATGCCCGCAGGCCACTTGTTGGGGTCGCGAACTGAGACCTTGTCCTATCCCTGACCTATGTGTAAATGAACAACTGTATCAGCGGAACTGATCAAATTGCATACATTATGGGATTGACCTGGCAACGAACCCTACGCCTGGTCCAAAGAATGGTTAACCCGCGAGGGGGTTGGCCAAGGCTGGATAAAAAGTATAAAAACTCGAGTTTCCCAATGTGCGCTCTCTCACACTAACACGGCGAACTACCGTTGATGGTTCGTCCTGTTACTCTGAGGGCCGAATAGCTATCCCTATGTCAATTGACTTTGGTAATTGTTGTAACTTTGAATAAAGCGCTTTGTATGTCCTTTGTAACCTGTGTTGGTGTGTTTCCTTTGGGCTTCCCGGCCTCATATCAATTTTTATGTTTCCACAGTTGGCGCCCGAATAGGGACCCTCAAGATTGATGCCGGATCATTGAAGGTTGACGCAGACTATCGAACCGGGATCGGACGGTGTGATTCTGCGGGCCCGACCGATCGAGACGCGATACCTCGGCAGCGCTGCACGATCTGATCCTTGGACTATAGTCGTGTGGTCTGACACGGCATCTTGACGAGGGTCCAATTTTGAGGCGGGCAGATTTGCCGAAACCACCAAACGCAAATTCGTTAGGTAAGTTCTTTGTAAACCGTACGGTCCTCCTTAGGTTTGGTCAGTTGCAGTCGTGACCCGGCTCTTAATTTAACCCTGACACTTTGAATTTGGCGTATTGTATCTGCAGACACAATTATTGAACCAGGTAACGCCAATTTTTTGTGAAATGCCTGGGAAATTGTCTAGCTGTTTTAGGGCTCTGTTCTGCAGCGATCGACAATCCTTGGAATTTAGCCGCCCGGCACCACAGGAGGGGTCGCCGGCGTGTACTATGTACTGTAAGTATGGCATTGGAAGTATAGTATTTAATGATATTTGGCACAGACAGACCAGACATGCCTCTGAATTTCAGTGGCCAATCAGTGGTAGTTTTGAGATCCCCCTTATCGAATACTTAGAATCGATCTTGTTAAAGAAAAAGGCTAGACCAGCATCCTTTGATGTGTTACAAAATTGGAAGAAAGAAGCATTGCAGCAGCTTAAAAGTAGGGATAAGCATGCACATCGTCATAAAACAAACGCTGAAAAAGCATTATTATATGATAAAGAAAAGCGGACAGAAACAGTTAAAAATATGGATAGAGCCTTTTCACTAGGGATCCAGAAAATGTATCCCTCTAAGGATTTCCATGTGTCTGAGGAATTTATTGAGAAATTATTAAATGAACGCAGGCCCGATGCCTCAGCACCACCTCCGTTTGCTCCTGTTTTGGGCGCTCTGCCCATTCCTGCTGTCGTTCCTGTTGCTATTCCTGTTCCCCCTGTACAGCTTATTGTTCCTAGTCCTTTGGTTGTTGTTCCTCCGCCTATCGTACCGCACCTTCCCCCTGCACCTGCACCTTTGTTAAATTTACCTATACCTCCGCTCCCGAGTGGCCCCGTATTGATTGGAGTCGATCCAGGTGCAGGGTCAAAGATTGTGACTCGTAGTACTGTTTCTGCAGATAGGAAACAGGAATTGTTTGCATGGGCTAAGCATTGCATGGAGAAAGGTGATCAAGCTAATGTTTTTTCTACATTATCTAATTTGAATAGTTTCCCCGAGAAAAAAAGTTTTTATCGAAGGTTTGGGGACTCATTTGTGTGTGATGTGGGGTAGATTACAAAATTCGGATCTTCCACAAGGGGTGAGAGATCTGAATGCTTTGGCACTTTCGAGGGACATAGAGCAGAAAGTATATGGACATGTTGAAAGATTGTTTGAGTTTAGGAAAGACTTTGAAAAATCACGAGATGAGGATGATGAGGACGATAGAATATATGTACAGAAACGGTTCCTTCCGTGCCGAAGAACAGCACCTGAGGAAGTACGAATTTGTACCAAAGATGCGGTTCGATGGATCTCGGATTCATCGATACGACCAGACGAAGTGTATGACACGTATAGTCAGTATACAGTAGAGATGCAAAGAAAAGTAATTCAGGTGATGGTACAGCACCTGCAAGAGGAATGTGTAAGGAAGAGGGTTAGTTGCCCCATAGAATTATTGGGGATTTGTAAAAGGGCTTTTTCGCCCGACACTTCTACAGCTGCCTTAGCGCTCCACCTGGCTCTATTGCTTAGTAAGCGGCCAGAGGTACCTATATCTCAGTTGCCTATGAGAGAGGTTCCTCCGACCTTTGTCCCCAAAGTTGAGATCCCCGCCAACGCGGCGACTGGTGCCCCCGCGGTGGATATCCCTGCACATTCTGTATCGCAATTTGTTCACGTCCCGTTTTCAGGACAGGAAGCGAACACAATTAGACAATCAGTTCCCCATTTTAGGAAAAACACGACGGGGTTTTACAAAGAAATAGAGTCCGTTCTACAGTCCTCTGTGTTCACCTTGAGTGACATTGACTTGTTATTTCCTGTACTCCTACCCGTAGATGTATGGAAGCAGGTTCGGACAGTAGATGATGTGCAGGGGTTGGGAGATACGTGGGCAAATATGATTAGAATTGATGGAGAAAGACCAGCTGGTGAGAAACCGCCACAGGTAATACTTACTTTACCTGATAGGATTGTCGCTAAACTAAAAACTATAATCCCAGAAAAAATGATTATTTGGGACAAGCTTACGGCCTGTGTTCAAGGGAAAACTGAAGGCGCCACCAAATTTTTCAATAGATTCGAGCAGGTATTTTCTGACTTCAGTGGACAGGATTTAGGTACAGAGTCGGGGAAGAGGTTGTTCGTGGACAAATTTGTACGTGGATTGTTACCTGACATCCAGTCACAAATTATGTCCTCTGAGAGCGCTTGGCAGGCAAAATCTCAATCTGAGGTTTTACACATGGCTCAGTATTATGAGAACCGTGTTAATAATGAGAAGGAAAAAATTGAAAAGAGAAAGGGAGATTTGAAAACCAAAGTATTATTACAGCAAATTATTAGAAACCCCAGAGGAGGTACGACACAGACTAGAGGTCAGTACGTTCCAAAAGGAAATGCTCCTCTGAGTACTGTGAATATTAATCAATGCGCTTATTGCCGCCAGGAAGGTCATTGGCGAGCACAGTGCCCTGTCCTTCGCCAGAGGTCAAACAGTGCGTTTGGGGTATGGGTAGACGACCTAGGGGCCGCCCTGGAGCAGGGGGCCCTGACAGAGGTCCACTTTTACAAGATTCTCAGCAAACTTTTTCACGGGAAAATCAGACCTCGAGTATGGACTCGAGAAACATATTTGATCACCCTTCTGCTGCCTATCTTTCTGAAGAGCTTCCTTCTGATGAGGCTCTATTTTACTAGGATTGCCCGAAGCAGGGTTTGGAACCTTTGCCTATTCCCGTTAATCAAAAAGGCCCCTACGTTGAATTATTAGTGGGGAATAGGAAACACCAGTTTTTGATTGACACTGGAGCACAGAAGTGTTCCATTGATCATTCACGGGTTCCAAACATCCCACTGTCAGGGCAAACAAATGTTTCCGTAGGGTTTTCTGGTGTACCAACTGTCTGTCCGGTTTCTATGCCGGTATCCGTTTCTTTGGGTCCCTTTATAGACCATTGTCCTTTTCTTCTCACTTCAAACTGTGGAGAGAATTTGCTGGGGTTGAATTTGTTAAAGAAATTGAACGCAGTAATTCATTGTTCTTCGGATGGAGTACGGCTAACGGTTCCACCACAGCAACTTCCTAATTCTCAGTTCTTGATTCGACCTTTACCTCCCGAGTTTAGCATCGTTTCGGAATGTTTGTGGGCGGTGGACGACAATGATGTCGGAGTGTTACAGATTGAGCCTGTTAAAATAGTCCTAAAACATGGGGTGAAACTGCCACGCATCCCGCAGTATAAAATATCAGTCGAAGGTGAACGTGCTTTGAAATGCATTGTCTCCGATTTTGTACATCATGGGGTGATCGAGGAGATTACAGGTAGTTTGTGTAACAGTCCGATCTTACCTGTATATAAGAAAGGCGACAATGCAATTCCATACCGGTTTATAATTGATCTTCGTGCTATTAACCGAGTGGTCGCCCCACAATTTCCAATTGTGCCTGATGTGACGATGATATTAACAATGATCCCTGCTACGGCTACGCACTTCAGCGTTGTGGATCTAAAAAACGCTTTCTTTAGTATCCCTATACATAAAGAAAGCAGATATCTGTTTGCGTTCACCTTGGGGGGACGCTCATTTACATTTACAAGGGCACCTCAAGGGTATACTGAAAGTCCCAGTATTTATAGTAGAGCTTTAAAAGAGCAGCTCGACACCCTTTAATTGCCACCTACTTGCACGCTGCTTCAATATGTTGACGATTTACTTTTGGCTGCAGATTCTGAGAAGACCTGTAAAGAAGGCACTATACTGTTGCTTGTTCATCTAGCAAAAAATGTTCACAAAGCTTCGCTTAAAAAATTTCAATATTGTTGTCAGGAGGTTGCCTATCTAGGCTACCTCCTGTCAAAGGAGGGGAGAAGATTGACACCTGAAAGAATAAAACACATTTCTGGCATGTCTGTTCCAAATACACAGAAGGAAGTCAGAGCCCTGATAGGGATGGCGTCCTACTGTAGGTTGTGGATCCCGAATTTCGCACTAGTGGTAAAACCGATGTTGGCTTTGACGAAGAAGGGCATTTCTCTGCCACTGCCATGGGAATCGGAACATCAACGATCACCGGTTCTGGGTACTCCAAATTATGACAAGGCCTTTGTGTTGTTTGTGCATGAATGTGATGGATGTGCTTTGGCTGTGTTAACACAGGAACACGGAGGGAAGAATAGGCCGTGCGGCTACTACTCCTCCGCCCTTGATCCTGTCGCATGCGCTTTGCCAAGATGTTTGCGCGCTGTTGCTGCTGCCGCTGCGTCTGTAAAACAGAGTGAGGGAATGGTCCTAGGCCATGATTTGATTTTAATGGTACCTCACTCTGTTGATATCCTATTGAACAAAACCCAAACGCAACACCTCACCTCTGCACGGTTAACAAGGTATGAACTAATTCTGTTTGCCCCTCATATTCAAATTAAGAGGTGTTGTGTTCTCAATCCGGCTGAACTCTTACCTTTCCCGCAAAACACTGTTTGCGGTGACGAAGAATCACATGACTGCCTGTATACCACCGAGCAAGAAACGAAGGGCAGGATAGATCTCATAGATACTCCTTTGGATAATGCAGAAGGGGAGCTGTTTTGTGATGGCTCCTGCTTCAAACTTTCGAATGGTACATCTACAGCTGCTTATGCAGTTACTACATTGAGCAAAATTGTCGAAACTAAGAGAATTTCGCATAACTCCGCGCAGGCCGCAGAGATTATAGCGTTGACCCGAGCTTGTGAACTTTCCCAAGGGCGAAGAGTAAATATATACACCGATAGCCAGTATGCATTTGGGGTGGCTCACAACTTCGGAAAACTTTGGTCGGAAAGAGGGTTCCTGACCTCACATGGGACCAAGATTCAGCATGGGCCTTTGATAGTGCAATTACTTTCGGCTCTCTCACTCCCTAAACGGTTAGCGATCATGAAATGTGCAGCACATCGCAAGGTCATAGATGATGTGGGCAGAGGGAACGCTTTTGCGGATTTGATAGCCAGACAAACGGCCACAGACCTTAGCACGGACATGTATACCTCGAGGGAAATGAGAGACGTTTGCATAATGGAGGAAGGTATTGGGTCTGTGCGAGATATTCAGACTGATGCCACGATGGAAGAATCTAGAAAGTGGGCTGAAGGAATGGGGAAACTGGATGACGAAGGGTGTTGGGTGGATACATCCGAAGGGAAATGGTTGCTTCCTGATTCTTATGTATTGGCGATGGTTACAATGGCACACGGTCCAACGCATGTGTGTGCCCAGCAGATCACGAAAATGTTAGAACAGGTTTGGGTAAATGATAAAATTCTGGAAACTGCAAAGAGGCACGTCCAGAACTGCATGATCTGCCTACAGCACAATGTGGGAAAGGGGACAGTGACTCCAAGGGGAAGTTTCGGGCCCCCCTCTGTCCCTTTTGAGGTTATACATTTTGATTTTATTGAAATGGAGCAATGTAATAATCTGAAATATGTTCTTGTAATTATTTGTGCCTTTAGTAAATGGTTAGAGGCTTTCCCCGTCAAAGATGCTACCACCATGACCACTGCAAAGATTATGGTAAAAGAATTCTTTCCTCGATTTGGGCTCCCGAGGATAATCTGGTCGGACAATGGTCCTCACTTTATCGCAGCAGTAATTTTGCAAATATGTACAGCCCTAGGTATTGAGAAACAATTTCATTCAGCTAGGCATCCTCAAAGTGCTGGGTTGATAGAAAGACACAACAGTATTTTAAAGAATAAACTTGCGAAAACATGTGCTGATACCAAACTGAAATGGCCAGATGCTTTGCCTATTGTGTTATTAGCTATGCGTACCACACCTCAGACTAGAACTGGGCTTTCTCCATTTGAGGTAGTGATGGGGAGGTCTGCTAACATTTGGGGTCTCCCGAAACCTAAAGCCCTGAGGAAGGTGGAGAATGTATTGCTTGTAGACTACTGTAACCAGTTAACTAAAAATGTGTATTTCATCTACCACCAGGTGCACTCAGCTTTACCTGTACGGTTCACGGGCCCAGGACACGATATAAAGCCTGGAAGTTGGGTCCTCGTGAAGGCCTACGAGAGGTCTTCCTGTCTCGCGCCTCGCTGGCGGGGACCCCACCAGGTATTATTGGTCACCAGGACAGCAGTGCGGGTGGCTGGAAAGAAGAACTGGATTCACGCGACGCACGTCAAGAAACTTCCTCACCCGACGCCACACGCTACAGAAGAAGCAGAACCCCTCGCTGGTGCTACAGTCTCTGATCTTGGAGTAGCAAACAGCGCTGTGAGTGCATCGGAGAAGTTCTCTGAGCCTGAGGAGCTTGGGGAACAGTCCATCTCGTCTCCGCACTCTCTTGAAAAATCACTTCCGGAAAACACTGTTTCGAACGCTGCGACTTCCGTCGCCACCGACACGTTGCTTCCCTCAGGAAGTGACGATACTTTGCTTCTGGACCAGACAAATTTGGGTACCATCAGGTACAACCTTCGACCACGGAAATAGAACTACGGCACGAGTGTCGTGCATCTGGAAAAGGAAGTGATCGGAAAATTGTTTTGTTTTGTTGAACAAAAAGGGATTCTGCTGGCTAGGGTTGGGAAGGACTAAGAAATCACGCAACCGTAGTGTCGCCAGCAACGAACATTGGGGCCGTCGATCAAGGAACTACGATGCCTGCCACCTTCACCGCTGCTCCCCGCACTGGATTTTTAGATAAGGGGGTGACCAAATCCAACAATGAACAATGTGCCTGGGCCCCGAAAACGTACTGTTGTGTTTTGATTTTGATTATTGTTATTTTTGCAACTGCTGCTGTAGGACTTTGGTATTTCGAAGAAGTCTATCCTTTGAAACCTTTATTACCGACCAAGATCGTACCAACTGTTTTGACTCCCTCTGTACACCTTCACACTCTGTCCCCTAGAGACTCCCAACATAGACAGAAGTATCATAATAACACTTTGATGATAGTAATGAATGCTACTCATGCCATTTTTAATAAGAGTAATTGTTGGATTTGTACTCACTTACCGCAACATGGAAACAAGGGACTGGGATGGTATATACATCCTCTACCTTTAACGACTTCTTGCTATGCCTCTCTTAGAGCACTATTCGATGGAATGATAGCATCTCAGGGAACTTTGATGGAACTAATTTAAATGATTTCGAGAAACATGAATTGACTCCCCTGGGATGCTCGCTTTTCGCAAATAGAAGTAAACCTAACGTTGCTTCTATTAGGCCGTCTGACAAACTATCTCTTCCTTTTCAAACTCTGATTTCCTTTAAAATGGCTCCGATAGGCAATAAGGACGCTGTACCTCCTTCTTATTCTGTAAATCATAGTCCCGATTCGGTTCCCTTCTGTGTACAGAGAAATGGCACTAGGCCAATGGGAGATTTTGAAACTTGTAAAAATATTGTAAATTTGACTGGGGAAAACAGGCCTCTGTATGTAGGAGGGCCTGTTTATTTTGTTTGTGGTAGTTTAGCATTTCCCTGGTTGCCCAAGGATTGGCAGGGAACCTGTTATTTAGGAATATTGTTACCCGGGGTATTTGTAGCTAGTACCTTGGAGGTTTCTAAGGCTCGCCCACGGCGAGACAACAATGGAGATACCCCTGGGCAAGTATTGGGGGACATAGCTAAATCGGTTGTGCCCTTTTGGGGACAAATAGCAAACTCAGAGAACATTAGGGGATTAGCAAGGGTATTGGAGAGAACGATCAACCGGACCACGGACATACTCTACAATATGACCTTAGAGCAAAAGGCGATAAGATTGGTAGCACTTCAAAATCGGATGGCATTAGATGTCATCTTGGCAGAACGAGGTGGAGTATGCAAATTAGTGGGGTCCGCTTGTTGTGTTTTCGTACCAGACTCCTCACCAACACTTTTTAAAGCAATTCAGAACTTGCATACTCTCAGTTCTGAAGTCCATATCCCTGTAGGAGACTGGAACCTTAGTACTTGGTTTTGGGATTCCCTGCGATCTTAGGGTTGGAAGGTGCTTTCCGTCATTCTGGTTATTTTAGGGATTCTGTTATTCCTTTGTTGTTGTTTTCAATGCCTCCCAAGTATATGTGTAATGATAGGGGGGTGTTGTGCTCAAGCAGTGAGCGCAATAGGGCATAAAATATATACCCCAGATACAGCATCTAAAGAATTCATGTTACAAGAGGTTCTTATGAACGACCTTATGGCTATAGACATTACAGACAATGATGCGGAACCTATGGATGATAATACATGGAGTCATTTTCGAAAACATTAGGGATGATGTTTAGCACTTGGCATAGGCCAAAAGGAGGGTCTGTGGAAATCGTAATAATAGTGTACCTCCTATCGCATTGTTTGAATGTATGTTGGCCTACGCCAAGTTGTCTAAAAAACATCGTGTACATAGATTCCGCGGCAAGGTCTTGACCTTAATGTATTGTGCAAATCGCCATCTTGGATTAAGCCGCCATTTTAGGTACTCTTGCAGTGTGGAAGTCACCCTGAACAACAAAAATGGAGGCCGAATGACATTTCGAGTGGGATTCTGGCCGTTGTGACCTCCGCACACATGAATAAGTAATATGCCCGCAGGCCACTTGTTGGGGTCGCGAACTGAGACCTTGTCCTATCCCTGACCTATGTGTAAATGAACAACTGTATCAGCGGAACTGATCAAATTGCATATATTATGGGATTGACCTGGCAACGAACCCTAGGCCTGGTCCAAAGAATGGTTAACCCGCAAGGGGGTTGGCCAAGGCTGGATAAAAAGTATAAAAACTCGAGTATCCCAATGTACGCTCTCTCACACTAACACGGCGAACTACCGTTGATGGTTCGTCCTGTTACTCTGAGGGCCGAATAGCTATCCGTATGTCAATTGACTTTGGTAATTGTTGTAACTTTGAATAAAGCGCTTTGTATGTCCTTTGTAACCTGTGTTGGTGTGTTTCCTTTGGGCTTCCCGGCCTCATATCAATTTTTATGTTTCCACAAGCTGTTATGTGTGGCATGTTTGTATGTTACTATCTTCATAAGACAGAATTGTATGTGATATGATCCTATAATTGGCATGCCTTATGCTCAGTGTCATTCTCATGCATGCTTTATGATTTCATCTCTTCAGGGCTGGCATCTCATTCTTTTATGGCTGACTTTGTTTCTAAGATTTTGAAGGAAGCGTTCTGGGGGTAGTATTCAGTGAGCAGCAAGGCCTCTAAACTATTTAAAATGTATGCAGACATTGTTTCTCTTGATTGTCCTTTGCAGGTGATTCCTTCTCTATGGTAGCAATGATCCCGGAGCTAAGGCACTAATCTTAGGCAGTTGTCTGTGGTAACAGAATAACATGTTATTACTTTGAATAAGAGAAGGTCCACTTTGGGCTATGAAAGATATAATATCTTACATGTGCATATGTATTTTCAAATGGATAGCAGTCCTTTGTTGAGGATTCTTTGGGGCTACTATTGAACAGTTAACGTTAGTAGGGGGTAATTAAAGTAATCTTTTCTCTGTGGTTTCTTACTGCACCTTTATTGTAAATTCGGTTATGCCAGGAGTAACATTCTGATGAATAACATGCACTGCAATCCAGCAGATGGGACGATTCTTCATTAGTACCCAGTGAGGAGGGTGTGGCAGCCTCCCAGCCAATGACGAGGCTTTGAATGGGGTCCTTAGCACACAGGGAATGACTCCGCTCCAAGCCTCCTCAGAGCGGGAGGCTGCTATATCCCCTCGCTGGGATTAAAGGCAATTGCACTACCTGTGTCTCCTGCACTCGCCCCACGCCCATTTTCCTCATATCCATACCCCTCCCTACCCAAATCCTACATACCTACACTCCTCTGTCCCTCATGCTGGCACCACGAACATGACCTTTCCCGGCACATCTCTGGCATGCAATTAGCCACCATGGAAAGGGAGACGGGACTACATGTAATCCCTTCTCCCCTTTCCAAGGTGACAATGTTGTGTTTTTATTTTTTTCCCATTCTTTTCAGTTGCTGCCATGGAAAGGGAGAAGGAACTACGTTAAGTCCTTTCTGACAGATCCTTGGTGGCCATTTTGTTTTGCTTTATTTTTCTAGAGTCGAGAAACGGTTTCAACGTTGTTTCTCAGCTCAAGGAAAAAATGCTATTAGAAACTTGCTATGATGTGCCGGGTACTAATATCAACAGAATCCTCAGAGGGGGGCATTACTATGGTTGTGAAAAGTTAAAAGAAACGGATGTATATAGGCCTTGTATTAAATCAAGGTGGAGGTCACGGGGAGGTTGGACCTAAGGGTGGTTGGGCCCTCCCAGAATGCATATTCAAGAGTTGTATTTCTTATTCTGAAATCATGCCCCACATTTTTGGAGAGCTGGCATGTCCATCTATCGTGGCTATGACAAAATGCTAGTTGTTCTGTAAGTAATGAAGGTAAGATAAAGTGACTAGTATATGTTCTTTATTCTAACACTGTTGCATGGGTTGAGGGAATGCTACACTCTCCAGTGATGAGTTTCTGCAGCAGAAGGCTCCAAACAACTCCAAACAATAGTACAAAAATAAAATGAATGTTGAAGAAAGGTTCCAGAAAAATACACACTTTACTCAAACGTTAACTAAAATCAAAGCAAGATAAAGGACAGGGGTAAGGGTGCCTACAATGCCTGTGAAAGTCCACCCAGTCCAATACCATACCCTGTTTTAAAGGATTAACAGTGTTAAGCATGTCTTTTTAGTACTTATTTATGTTGCAGAAATGCAGGGTTGTGTCCAGCCATTATTATGTGGTAAGGAGCTAAAACATGTTGGGGGTAATTCATGAATTATTTGCGCCAAATTAAACGGGATTTGTGCACCATTCTGCCCGCAAATCCCTGTTTAACAAATGGGTATTTGCGAGCAGAATGGCGCACAAATCCCGTTTATTTCGGCGCAAATAATCCATGAATTACCCCCGTTAGGTCAGCAAGGACTGTTTGAAAATAGGAAGGCTTGCATGGATTTGTGGGTAGGCTCTACACGTGTAGTCGAGATCAGAGCTCCGAAGGCCCATTAGTGCATGAAGTGCCAAGTGGTTTGATCAGAGGTTCAAACATTGTGTGATGTCTCATAAATGTCTCAAATGCTGCTTGATGAAATACTGAGCAACAGAAGTGTGAACGTTAATGCCCCATAACTTAAGAGAGTGTTTGGACCGTTCAGAGCTATCTTCTGCATGTCCCTCAAAGAGTGACTCATAGTGTGTTCCTTACAGGTATACTATCTCGACTCAAAGGGCACTTAGTACAGCAAAGAGTCCAAGTTTTCCAAAACACACTTTCCTAAGAGAATGTTCTCTCTCCCATGTCTGCTCCATGTCTTCACTATTTGGAAAGGGGCGCATTAAACTTTCCACTAATACAGTAGTAATTAACAGAGTGGGGTTCCCACTCTATTTATAGAGAATATCCAGGAAGTGAATACTTGCTTCAAAGTCGTCTGGTTGAATCAATGGACAGAGACCTCAGTTCCCTGTGGAGATTCTACAGGGCAAATGAAAGCACGCAGAGTCTCATAAAAAATGGTGCAGACAATATTTTCCAAGTCAGCGGTGCATGAATGCTTTAGATCCTTTGGCCTCCTGACTCTAGCAATCAAGGGTTTCGAACCATAAACGGCCCCTATTGCAAGATCAGTCCATGAGTGTCAGGTTTCAATATGGAGTTGGTCCTGGTTCAGTACATCCATAAGCACACGACTCCCTCCATGTGGTTGAACTGTGAAAGTGTCAATTAAAGCAAACAAAAATAATCCTGGGGAGGGGAAACTGAAACCATCTGCTACAACACAAGAAGGGTGAACAAATGTACAGCTAATGTTGCTTTTAACTGGAGAACCAATAAACACGAGGCAAACTCAGTAACTATATTGCTGTAAATTCGGAATTGTCTATAATTTACTTCAACTCACATCACGGTATTCCCTTTGGCAGAGTAATATAGATTTATGGTTAGATTATTGCAGCATACAGTGTGCTGGATGCTATCTACTGTTACCTGGTGTGAGTTAGCATCGTAAATGAACCTGGAATTATATCACAGTACTTTAAGAATTGAATTTAGTTTAAATTGTTGTCATGAACATTTAGGACTTAGTTAACATATGTCCTTAATTGTTAACACACTTTTTCTAACAGTATATTTTAATAGCAATGGGGTTACTTGTGACAATACCCTTTATGTTTTTAGTATATATTTCTATGGTTAGTTGACTCTTAATGGGGATTTGACTTGAAAAAGAGGTACAATGTTTCCCATGTGTACATTTGAAGTTGTGGGGAACTGGCGGTTCTGAAATAGGGCCAATTCAACTTTCAGCTGCTGGTCTGTCTTGGGAATGTTCACACAAAATATACATGTATTCATGCCTGTGAATGTATAACACAATTGCTGACCCTGAAGTCAGCTCATGAATAAGTATTGACAGAATTTTTAGGTCAGAGAATATATATGTGTGTCTGCCGGGAAGCCACCTTTATTTGTTTGCCAAAACGAATTGAGGTCAGGAAATCATTTTCTTGCCAATGTCATTCTTTCATAATTACGCATTTGTCTTCTCCTCTAGATGGCATGAACATGATATCCATCTCAAGAAGGTTTTGCAGGCTCTTCAGCGAGAGAGAGAAGCTTCCCTTAAAGGCTCCCAAGTGTCGAATTGGGTTAAATGGTGGACTTGCAAATCAAAGGATTTGTGTGGGCAATGCACAGTGTCTGCAGATGAAGATCCTGGCAGTTGTTGACAAGAGACCAACCAATAACTAAACCCCTCGGAACGATTTTCTGCCAAATTGGATACCACTGGTACTAACACTAACAAGCATCTTAATAAAGCTGTTTAGACCCTGGAATATCAGCAGATGTTCCAAGGACTCAAAGATGCCATGTGCCAAGCCCCAGGACTCAGAGCACCAGACTACAGCCACCCATTCAATGTTCAAACTATCACAGTGGGCACAGAGATAGGTCTTATCAGAACTGGACCAGAATGACAATGGGCCTCATTATGAGTTGGCCGGTGTGGTAACAATGTGCCGTAATAATGTTTACCGGCACGTTACTGCACTAGTGAACTACAAGTTTGCCGTTGGGGCACCTGATTTACCTCTAGCTAGCCGCTGGGAGTAAGTCAGGTGACTTGCCAGCAAAAATCACTGGTATTACCAGCACTGGTAATACTGGCAAATCCACCCATGGAGTCCAATGGGACTCCATGTAATGGGGATTTACAACCTTTGCCGCCAATTGTAATCTGGTGGTAATACCGTCGGACCAATTGGAAAAACAGTAGTAGAGTTTGGTGGTATCCGGGTTGATTTACTGCCCAGTTACCACCAAACCCGTTATGAGGCCCAAAGAATACCCAGTAGCATTCATTAGTTGACAAATGAAGGCTGGGGGGCAGAGATTGACCAATGTAGAGAAATAATAATATGTTTATACTTTAGGGCACTTTGGACTCTAACTATCAAGATCTAGATTTCAAATCCAAACCAGCAATATAACGAACGGAGAACATCCAACATTGCTCGGGTGGTCCAGCAACCTGCACTGGAAATACTTCACTTTGGTACAAAAAGCTCACAAAAGTCACAGGAATGCCAATGGACTTTCTAGCATGCTCAGGTGATTAGGATCTCAGAGTGCCTGTGTTTGTAATGTGGCGTTTGTTCGAAATTCAAAAGGGAACCTTTGATCAGAATTCAGAAGCTATATTCTACAAGCACTTCCAAACAGCTGACATAGATTGCACAACATGTTTTTTAACAAACATAAGGGAGTGCAGTGCTCCAGTAACACACATGGTGGAATAGCTTCTCAAATTCTTAAATATAGCCGTTCAACTAGCCCTGTAAATACAACATGCCCATATAATTAGATACAATGTACACTAAGCAACAGAATCACTATGTCTTATCTTACCAGTTTACAGTTATCCTTTTCTTATGCAAGCATACGCAGCAAAATCAATAAAATAGACTTTATGGATCACTGAATCTGTATCTCAGCAATTGTCTCTAAATGCAGCAACATCTTAGATCTCAGATCAGAATGATCAAAATGGCAGCAGAAATGTTGCTTACCCAGAGTTTGCACAAATCAGTTAAGCACTCAACAGCAATTGACTTAAATGTAAGGGAGGACAGATGCAAAAACATAGCCAAAGAGCAATTGGTAGGATACCATAGATCACCAAAGTTGGAGACAGAGGACCATTACTTTACACAAACATATCCAATGACTCTGTGTTCAGAGGTGTATTAAGTAGATATAAGAAGAGTACAGTACATGGCTCTGTGACTGTCCCTGCTAAACAGCAGGGACAGTCACATCCTCCCCATACCCACATCCTCCCCATACCCGCCTCGTTACAGCATACACTGGCTCAAGAAGTCCTTGGGCCCTGTGAGTTTCACCCTCAATGGTTTCTAGAGAGATAAAACTCCCTCCCTTACCCTTAGACCTCTATTAGGTTGTTGGATGGAGATCTTATATGGAGGTCTACATCAGTTTGAAGGTGGGCTTCTTTGTGGAGCAGATACATGTCTACAGGGTAATGGAGGTTGCAAAAACTTTTCATTCCCCTCTGCTTGGTGTCTTTTGCACTGGAAAACCAAGAAAGATGGACATGATTGGTGGCTAGGGAAAATTACCTCCCAGTGGGATAATATGTGAGTACCTCCATAGCCTGCTGAATAGCTAGGCAGTCTAGCTCATTGGTTGCATATATTTTCCATCTTGGTTGTAGCATTAAAATGATAAACAGTTTGACTTAGTCTTCCCCTTGCATCATTTGTGAAAGTAGTGCCGACAGATTAACATATGAGTCATCAGTTTGAATGTAAAATAATTCTGAAAAGTTTGGCATGAATAGGAGGGATAGCTGACATAAGGAACACTTCGCCAGATTAAATGCTTCTTCCGTACTTTCAGAAAACTGGGTTCCTTTTGACTTGTGCTCTTTTGAGTTGATCTGCTAATGGGTCACTGGTGTTTGAAAGGTTGGCATACACTGTTGATACAACTGACCAGACCCAGAAAACATTTGAGTTCCATCTTGGTCTATGGAATAATAAAGCCTTGGATGCTCTTCACCTTAACCACTTTAGGCTGCACAGTTCCTTTCCTGACTTGCGAGCCCAGGTACTTTAAAGATGACAAAACAGAAAGCATTTAGTTTGTTTTACTATTAGTCCACCCTTTCAGGGACTTCAAGGCACTGGATATATGTGTTTTACGAGTTCTGCCCAACTTTTAGTAAAGATCACAATATCATCGGAGTAAGCTCCTGAGAAGTCCTGATGGGCCTGGAGAAATGCAACCATTGCTGTCTTGTTAGCAGCTGGTGCACTATGGAGCCTAAGGCAAATCACTTTCACTTCAAATAGGTCCATGGGTGAACATGTGATGTGTTTTATGCTCCACAGTGATCAGCAATATATCCCAGTAGCTGTTTGTGGGTGGAAATCTACTTTTTTGGCTCAATCTGCTCAATCATTTAATTAATTATTATTTGGGTAAGTATAGCATTTTGAGATCTCATCCGCTTTCCAGAAATTCGTGCTAAACTGTCAACTGCCTGTAATACGGTCAGACAGAGCCAATCCAACTTCCCTAGCTGTATTTCAATTTAAGCAACAACGCTATGGGCCAGCATAGGTCACTCAAAGAAATCATCAGAAAAATGCAAGAGATGCGCCCATGAATCCTGTTCCTGATAAACCCTGAAATCATTGGAGAGCAATTCTACTAATGTCATGGTGCTATCAAGAGTACCTAGGGGACAATTCATGAAGTGTCCTCTACTGTCACTATAACTTCAGCCAGTTGGAATGAAATATGGCTGTTTCTCTGGTAATTGTCTTGTTGAACCGAGTACTTGTGGGAACTGAGCACCTGGGTAATATAATATGGTCCATGTCACTGTCAGGCCAGCTTATTTCCTGAAATTGGTAGTACGACGAGCACCAAGTCTCCCACTATGATATTTCTCAGGTTGGACCCCTGGTCATAGAGTCTCTCCTATTTCTCTTGGCTGCTCTTCAACTGTTGTTAGGCAAGGCATCGGATGAATCTTACCAACTGTAGGGTATGTTGGATACATTCTCCTGATGTCATTTCCATGTTCTTTTCCCTTTCTGATATTCCCAACAGAACGTCTTACATTTTATGGATCTCCCTTGCGTAAACCAGTAGGAAAAGGGAAAAACCTTTAGATATTTGTAGTGACTTTCTGGCAGCAAACACATCCCAGGGTAACATATGTTCATTGTTTCTGTCATCTATAATACCAATTTCCTGAGAAAGTTCTTCTAAGTCTAGATAAAAGGTTCTACCAAGCCACTGGTATGGGAAAGGCACATTAAGGTGTAGAGAGTTCCAATAGTTAACATTGTGCTTAGCCCAGTCATGACCATAGAGAGTTCCCTTGTTCCTTAGTATCTCTTTTTGGGAATCCAACCCAGGACAAGTATGGCACGGGACATTTAACCCCATAAACAGTGGCGTTGTGCTTCATGGGAATGTGTTCTAGGTACCAGGTGGCATGATCTAGACTATGCAGGGTATAATGGTCTTCTGCCATGGAGGGGCTCAGAGTCTCATAAAATCCATGTAAATAGGGTGTAGAAAGGTTCCTCAATGATGGTTAAGGGCTGAAGTGAGGCCCTTGCTACATTTCTCCAAAAGGTTTTCTAGCACAAGTGTCAGTCAACACAATACTATTGGATTTGCTGTTATACCCTGGGCCATTAAACTAAACACATGTTCTTGGGTTTGTGTGACTAGTTGGTGTACTGCTGAGAGGTGGGAATTAGCAAAGTCTAGGGCAGTCCTTTGAAATTGGGCAGAACTAACAACTGATACCTGGTCTGACCAATCCCCTTCACAATAAAGGGGACTAAATATCATGGAAACCCTGGGGGGTAGACCTTCACATGGCCACCACCACACTCCATGGTTCAGGACAAGGCACATTGCCATCAGAGTAAGGCAGTGGAGAGCAAAATGGGGCCAGGCAGCAACATAAAACCAGAAGAGAAGCTACCCCAGGCCAAAGGTTTTGAGGAGTGAAATCCCAGAGATTCCAAAATCTCGTTTGATTTCACCAATGAAGCCTAAATATGGCCCCACCCTCTGCAATATGTGCCAAACATTCCAGAATTCCATCATGGAAATATTGCATCCTTGCTCCTGTTGCCCAGAAGAAGACAGCGTTTAATCCAGAAGCAGACAAAGAAACAGAATAACACACAATTAAAAGAATAGACAAAAGCATCCAGAAGAAGGAAATGCAGAAAGAAGGAACAGAAGAAAAGAGCACAAGAAGAAAGGGAGACTTACTATGGGATATCAAGGGTCCACACCACCTCCACGCTTCCCTCTACGTGTGTTATTGTCTCAAAACATTGCCAGTAAGAAAAATGGGAAAAGGTAATTTCGCACTAATTAAAACCTGCAAAACCTGCCCCTAGAAAGATGTGGACAGGTTCTCCTCTGGCCACCATCACACCCGCACAGGTATTTAACATATATGGGGTGGGCATTTGGGACGAAATGCAGAGTACAAAAAGGAAGGCATGTGGGATAACCGTTAGTAACTGAATGTATCCTATTTACAAATCTAATCACCAAGCCAGTGAGGGTGGACGCAGAACTAAGAGGAGCATCATAGCACATAGAAGAGTCAACCGCATAAGCAAGCACTCACCTTCATTTGGGTACCCCTCTTAGGCTTGGGGCACAACAGGTCAGCAGGGGTGCATAGTATGGGTGGATTGACACATTACCAGGTGTTATTTCCACAAAGTCCCCAAAAGTTGGAAGTCCAGGTAGTACGCTACACCAAATATAACAAACCCTTCTTTTCCACAAAGTAAGAGCCTTCTAGTGTTCTGCACACTTCTACAGAGATTTCTGCATAAAAGTGGGACTTCAAGTATAAATCATTGTTCTACTATGGAAAACGCTCCCCAAGACATGGATGGATCCTGATTATGGGTGTTAAATGATAGAGTAGGTTTAGTAGTGAGGATCTGGCCCTCCATAGAGGTATCTTCCTCTTCTTCTAGAAGATAAGAGGAGCAAAACTCCCTCTGTCTCCTTAGTCTTATCCAAGTTGGGGTTTTCCTCCCAATGTCTGCATTTGCATAGAACAGACCTGGTTCACTGGAATTGTACTGTTATGTCCCAATGTGAGACATTTGTCATCCTCCTCTTCCTCCTAGATGTCATCAACTCCCAATGATAATACTTCCTTTGTTTCTCCACCACCACCTCCATTTCTCCAACCACATTTCCTGCTTCGGTGTTACCACCTGATCCTCACTATCACTGATGCTATTCCCTCATTTATATCTGAACTAGCGCCAGCTCCTCTTCTGTATCATTTCCATCTTCTGATGTTATCACCATATCCTACTATGTGCCATATCCACCTCCTGCTTCACCACCCCCCCTCGTGTCAGTCTCACTTTTTTATCTTTAGGACATATTTATGGCTTACAAAATCAATTTCCAATGCTCTCCATTGACCTACCATGACTTGCATCAAACATCCACACAGGCTGGCTGGGATCTCTGTTTTGTACATGCCTATGTTCCCTCCACATTGGTTGGATTGTATGTTATTGTCTACATCAGTCTTCTCTAAATGCAGCCATGGTGGAATTAGTTGCCTTCAAACAGTTCACTTTCGCTTATTTTGTGGCTGGGCTACAGATCAAACCTCTTTACTGGTGTGGTTCAATCACTGCTACCTTTTATCGTCTTGTATTCTCTGGGAAGATCCTGGAGATTCCACCAAATCAACATGTGAACTGGCTGCTGGAAAAAAACTATTGGTAAACAGCTTAATTCCTCGAAATGAGTATAGAATGTTGGCGTGTAGTCAACCAAAACATGTCAAACTTGGTGGCCGAATGTTCTGAGAGAAGACACTGGACAAGTAAGATTTCATCGCTTGCTGTAAAACCTATGATATCAAATCCACAACCACTTTGCATTATCTCTAATGCAGGAATCAGGAGCCACCTAGAGCTCCTCATTGAGGTTTTCAATTACCCTTTCTGCTACTGCTGATTCATTGGCAGCAGTAGCAGAATAAACACTGTAATGACTGTTAATGATGCAAAGCATGTTATTTCTCAATCAAGGAATTTGTGTCTACCAAGAGAGGACTTCCGGCTCTCTTAGTTAGGCAAGTTAACCACAACGTTCAGTTTTTAGATTTCCCCTGTCATGGAAAGGGGTCCAGGAGACCAGGGCATACAGCAAACCCCCCCCCTACCCGGTTCCATCAACCAATGGCTTACGGAAGCACACGATCCCTTAGGTGGGCCACAGTGCCAGGCAGGGAACCTAATTACTTGCTACAAGAACATGTCATATTGACAACACGCCCTCATAGAGACTGGCATTATTTTATTTCCAGCTTCTCAGATCTCTCCTTTTAGTCCTCCATGACACTTTTATTTTCCCCATATCAGTTTTCACTTTCTAATTCTGCTTGTAATTTATGTGTGATTTTTGAATCTTCGCTTTCTTTTACTCTTCATATTGCTAATATAGCTTGTACTTGTTGCTTTCATATAAATAAGGTTTGTGAAGCACATTTATCTCTCTCCAAGACAACAAAGTTATTTCTTTGTGCTATTTTTCTCTCATTGTTACAATTCTCTTATACCTCTTCTAGCACTTCTTTCCTATCAACTTGCTCCACTTTGTTCTATTTATAAGTCTTCTATATGCTCGATTATTGTCTTTCTCCTCGATTCTTGATTTCTAATTCTCTTTAATGCCTTTATTGGTTGCCTTTGATTACTAAGCATTTCATGAAAGTGTATTCAATGTTTTGCCTGCATACCTTTGTTGTATTATTTCCTTCTACTGTCCTTTATGTGCTCGTAGATATCAATCATAATTCTTTCTCACTGTTCCTCAACTTTTGTGTACGCAGTCCTATTTCTCTTCCTTTCCCCTCTTCGCTCCTAACACTGGAATCAATGTCCACTTTCTATTTTGAGAGATGCTCCTGGAGAGGCAGCCACTTGAAGGAGGTGGTGGCTTGTGGCAGAATTGCAGTGTCAGGGAGTTGAAACACCTGGGGGTGGGAAGAGGGGAGTCCCCAGTACCACGATTGTACAGGACTTCGGTAAGAAGAGCCTGCAACTGGCATTTCTGCCTATCAACCCTACAGGGAGGCCTGTTCTGACACCTGTATATTGACCTACCAGAGGTGGGGAAGGCTGTGCTGGGTGCCAGGAGTGCCAGGAGCTACAACCAGAAGGGCAGCTATGCTGACTCACACTAGCAGAGGAAGGCCCAAAGAAGCAGAAGTCTGCAATAGGGAAATCTGTAGGCCCCTGAGGTGTTGCCCCTGGAATTGGAGGAGGTGGCGAGAACAGTGGAAAGCTGAGTCCTGGGGGTAAGGATAAAGAACTTTGGAGGCCCCAACCAGCATAGTACATGGCATGTTAGAAGAAGGAGGATGGACAGGGCTCCTGCCAATTTTCATGGAGCTCGGTGGAAGCCAGAGTGTGCCCACTGGAGAAAAAAGGCGAGAAGAGGGTGCTTGCACTCCTATATGGAAGCAGAAGCCCTCCATAGGAATTAAGAAAGCAGAAGAAGTAAATGGTACTCAAGAAGAAGTATCAAGATGCAAAAAAGCAGTGAGAAAAGCTGTGGTTGGAGACAGACCTCACTGTTTGTTTATTCACTTTGTTTGTTTGTTTCACTGTCACTGTGATTCCTGAAGCAGGGTGAGAAAACCAGAGACAAAATGGAGCTCACAAGCAGGGGTGGACTGGCAAGAGATACAAAGGGCCAATTGCCCCCAGACTGCCTGGGATTTTGCCCAAAGGGCCACAGCTCCAAAATGTAAAAAAGAATAATTGAAAAATAAGACGTCCTTTCAAATCTACTCTGCCACAAAAGAACAGAGTGCGGCACTGCTTGCCCAGATTCTGTGTAAATCGGGTGAGGTATTCATCTTTATTTCAGCAATAATTTAGGTTTTGTTGCGCGGCCCCCACACATGGGCCTCCACAAAGAGCGAGAGGAGAGTCTAGGATGCAGGGATATGTGCCTACCACCCAGCGGAACTATATGCATTTAGATAACATATTCTGTAAACCTGGATGGTAATGTTGGCACCATTGCTCCCCACACACCATAGGTCTGTTACAGTACACAGCAGCCTATTCATGACGCATAGAAAGTAAGGGTCCATATCTTATTAGAGTTTGTCCTTGGTTTGATTCTGTATGAATGCTTCTCCAATATTCTGGTGAATTTCTTGATCACCAGTGTGCTCGTACAAAAAATGTATAATAGGACTCCAAATCGCAACCATGAATGCAACGTATATAGTTATGTTATGTTATGTTAGCTGCCTTTATAGAGCACTGCCTACACCAGGTAGAGTATCATGGTACTGAGAAGTAAACTATGCCGGTACCAGAATAAAGAAACAGGGAATCTCAGGCTGAAAACAAAAAGGTTGTCAGTGCACGACGAAAAATGAGATGGTCAACAGTCGCACGTAGGGGGGGAAGTTCCATAAAAGGGCTGCAGCCACAGAGAAAGAACAACCTCCCACTCAAGAAACGGGGGAACAAGAATCCTCAAAGTAGTGGAAAAGTATAAGGAACAGGCAAGGACATAATAAATACGTTTTCCCTGCAAATACTCTGGGCCAGTTTTATGAAAAACCTGATGAACCAGGCAAAGGGCCTTAAACTTCATTG
Organism: Ambystoma mexicanum; assembly: GCF_040938575.1. Taxonomy (NCBI): domain Eukaryota; kingdom Metazoa; phylum Chordata; class Amphibia; order Caudata; family Ambystomatidae; genus Ambystoma; species Ambystoma mexicanum. The sequence goes on along the minus strand of NC_090930.1, from coordinate 1,230,094,007 downwards.
GTTTGGCCCAAGGCAGCCAGTTTAAGGTAAGCAAGATAGGAGATGCAGAGGCAAAGCGAGACACACCCACAGCCAGCCTGGCTGCAGAGTTTTGAAGGACCTGTAACTGCTGGAGTAAAACTCCTGGCTGCCCCAGGAAGAGTGAATTACAATAATCCATAGAGCTACATGTAAGAGAAGACACAAACAAAGGATGGAGAGATCAGCAAAGATAGGACAAGACTTTATGCAAAATGCACAATTTAAAATGACCTGCCTGGCTGACAGCGCTGGCATGGGTGATGATGCATGGACAATGAAGCAGAAATCGTCACCCCAAGTTCTTTTAGCACTACTGACTGGGTTGGAAGGGGGCCAAGTTCGAAAGGCCAATAAGCTGAGGACCATCCAGAGGACCCATGAGTGGAGACAACAATTGGGACCTCTGTTTTTCCCCATTAAGACAAAGCCAGTTTTCGGCCATCCAAAAGTGGACAGGTGTTAGGCACTTATGACACCGCTCAGCTCTGGCAAGAAGAGAGAGATCAAGCCGCACCAAGATCTGCGTGTCATCCGCATATGAGAAACACTGAAACCCAAAAGAGTGAATCAGCTTAACCAGAGGCTGAATTTAGAAATTAAAAAGAAGAGGAGAAAGAGCAGAGCCCTAAGGTACACCACACATGTGGGGCTTGGGAGGTGAAAGGGCGAGAGCAAAAGAGAGACTGTGAAGGATCTAGGAGGAAAGACGCAAACCAGTCAAGGATCGTGCTAGAAACCCCTGTAGAAGACAATCTTTCCAGGAGGATGCTAGGGGCCATAGTGTTGAAAGCTGCAGAGAGATCCAGCAGGCACCAACACAACCCTGATCAACAATCTGGGCCAAATCATCCACTGCCAACACCAGGAGTGATTCATTGCCCGGCCATGGCGGAAACTGACTGGTATGGATCAAGAACCTGAGAATCCTCCTAGAAAGAATGAAGAAGGGGCATTACCGAGGATTCCAAATGTTTCATAGGCTAGGAAAGAGAGATAGGCTGAAAATTGGAAATGACAGATGAGTTCAGTGTAGACTTTTTCAGAAAAAGGATAATCAGGGCGTGGTGAGCAAAGCAGGGATGTGAGAGTTCTAAAAAGACATATTAACAGTTGAAGTGACAAGAGGGGCAATCACAGGGATCACCGTTTTAAGTAGGCTGAGAGGGATTGGGTCTGCTGGAGAGGCAGACTTTATATTAAGAGTTGCTCGAACCACGTTTGCCTCCTGATAAACCAGAAACATAGACCAAGAAAGACCAGACTGTCCAGAAAACTTGACAGCAGAGGAGGCAACTGAAAGGGGTAACTGATCAGTGATCTGTCTGATGATATTAATGTTATAATCAAAGAAAGAGGATAAAGAATTGCAAAGATATTTTGAGGGTCTCACCAAATCAGGAGAAGGCAGAGAAGAAAGTGACTGAACCAATTTAAATAATTCCTTCAAGGAGTTAACAGCAACTTCAACCCAAGAGGAAAAGTAGGCACATTTAGCTTTGACTATCACCTGTTGATACAGAGCCGTAGCTTTACGGAATAAATGACGAGCATTAGGACATTAGGATTTCCACCATTTCCATTCTGCTTGTCTCCGGGACAAGCGGAGGCTGATAAGATCTGAAGAAAACCAGGCCTCAGAAGGATGACCCTGGGGATGTGTAGCTTTAAGAGGCACAAGACCATCAGCTGTTAAGACCATAGCAGAAGATAGAGCCAAGAGGTCACACAGATTGACGACTGGGACAGCATTCACGATACCCAAGGCAATGTCACTGCCTTCAATGTAACGCCAGTGCTTTGATGGGGCACGGGGAAGGGCAATAACCAAGGTAGTAGGTACCATATTCCCAGAAAAAGGGATGCCCATATAACAGGTAGGCATGGAAAAATCATGACCAGAGAAGAAGGAAAATAAATGAGGTCAAGGGTATTCCCTAGGGCATGGCTAGGGCCCTGAACTAGCTGGGAAAGACCAAGATCAGCACAGACAGAAATAAGGCGATCTGCATGGGCATCACTGGGGTTGTTGAGGTGGAGATTAAAGTCCCCAAGGATCACCAAGGTCCCATAATGGAGGCATAAGCCAGGCACTATATCAAAAAGGGCCAAGTCAAAGCCAGGCTAGGGGGCCGATACACTAGAAGAAAATAGAGGGATGAATAGGTAGAAATCAGAATACAAAACAAGACAGCGTCCATGTTGGCCATGTGCCTAAAGGGCATAATAGTACAATTGAAGGTAGAGCGATAAAGCAGGGTGAGCCCCTCACCAACATGGGGTGGAGCCTTTTCTATAGTGGCTATAGAAATGGCTGTTGGACGGTTTGTGATACTTTTGAATACAGTTGAATAACACACATAAAAAGATTTAATTTTCAGGTATTAGTTACTAGAAGATTACAAACTAAGGGGGTCATTCAGAATTGCATGGATTTATAACACAGCTGAAGAAAGTTACCAGCTCCACTTGAGGTATTTCTGAAAATCTGCCGTAATCACATTTTCTGGAATACCTCTGTACTATTTCAGAAATAGTGACTCTGATGGCGGTAATGTAAAAACATGTTTTTAACATTTTCTTTCAGACATTTTCACCATCAATGTGAAGGGAGACATGGATTATGTACAGTACTGGCTCATATCAATACTGTTCATTTTCTTCACGGACAAAAGGGTATTTTCTGGCTCTTTCATGCATTATATGGCTAAGTTGGTGTGAGGAGGCATTCAGAGGTGGCCACCCTTTTAACCCCCCATGATCGCGCTTTGTAAAATCATATTTCACCCTATTGAAGGGAAGCATCTATATTTCCATTCTGTACGGTAAAAAGAAAAAATTCTAACATTTCGGGCCAGTTTGGATTTTTTACCTCCACCTTAGGGGTGGAGGTAAATATAGGTGGATTTTCTGCAAAACGTCTGAGTAAAATACCACCACCGATATTTCCAAGGAATATCACCAACGGTATGTGATCAAACCCTCAATTGGGTGGTAAGTAAAATCAACAATATTTGCCAAACATTGACAATTGTACTGTTACCACCTAACTCTGAAAGGCCCCCTAAATCTGTTATTTTTTCTCATTATCTTGTCCAGAACACTGTTCTCTTTTGTGACCAACAAAAGACACGCATGGAAATCAACATCAGATTCAGATATATTGATACAAAGTCACATGAACACAGAATCATCCTTCCACCTACACTTTACACTGCTACAAATACACTCAAACACATTAAAACAGTCACAGAAAAACACACACAGACTCTGCCTTATTTGAAAACACACATAAATATAATTTGCTGCTCTTGCTCCTTTCATCACCAGGTCCAAGGTGTATTCCCATTGCAGTTCTCTCTGCTTCCATGAGTTGAAATATGCAGCCAGTTTACCAAGAAAGTGCAACTTATCTGCACAAAAAAAGCTGTGTTCCGTTGCTGTCTTTTGCTCTGCATAGATCAAATGCAGGCCCTCTAGCCACAATTACCTGCAAAACTCGGACCATGGCATTTTGTTGTGTCTGCCCTTAACTGACTGGCAAATCAAGGTGGTCTACTGTCTAACTGTAAACCAGGAAAATGGAAGGTGGTGAGGGGCAAGCAATGGGCTTGGTGTGATGGGTAAATAAAGGGTGTGAGTGGCAAGGAATCAGTGACTGCGCAATGTGGGCAAGGAAAGGAGATGTGTGCAAGGTAGGGGATTCAATTAATAGTTAAAGGATGAAGCCAAAGGAGAATGGAGGTCTGAAAGTTATTTATAAGAAACAGGGAGGCATTGAGAATGTTGTGTAAGGGAAGAATACCAGAGGATGATGGGAAAGAAAAGTAGGGTAAATGAGAAGGAGGTACACATCTAGAAGAGTAGGGCAGCAGGTTGACTATTCCTGAGATATATGTCTGACCTGCAGGCCACTGCACCCGATTGTGGGACTGTATTGACCCCTTTTCTGACTAAGTGATGCATACTTGATATGAACTTTCTGTTTCAATTATATCTTCTCGTGTTTTTTTAGATTGTTATACCTTGTGACATGGTCCTTTGAAGGTAAAAACAATTGTACAGACTAAGATTATAATTATAATACATCTTTATTATAATTATAATCTTAGTCTGTTTCTCAAGTGTATTTGTCTCAGGATGCAGTAGTTACATTGCTGCTTTTAAAACCAGATGTATAGAACAGTATACTAGTTTAGGACTGACATTCCTTTTCAGAAAACATTATTTTTGTTTCTAACATTGAAGATGGAATTGGAGAAGATGAGGTTGCCACTGCTTTCTGAATTGGAAGCTGTGGAACCGGGAAGAAAGAGCTCAAAACCCACCTTCCACAGTGCATACATTATGTGATCTGAGCAAATAACTTTTCATCACTGTGCCTTATTTTCCTAAATATCTGTAAAGAATGCCCAACTCATATGGGTTCATACTATATAATCTTACTCTACACATATTTGTAACTAGAACAATGTATGTCAAACATACTGGTAAGGATGCAGGACGTCAAGTTAGGGTCTTGTGTTGTGGGTGGTGTGTATCTCAGCAACAGTCAACCTACTGACCTAACGTACCAGATGTGTACATCCGTCTCATTTACCCTATTCACCCTATTTTCCTTACCCATCATTCTCGGGTGTTCTTCCTGTGCGCCACTTTCTCAATGTCCCCCTTTTCTTACAATTAACTTTCAGACGTGTTCCCCTTTTGCTTTGTCCTTTAACTTTTAACTGAATCCCCTTCTCTTGACTTTCACACACCTACTTCCCTTGGCCACATTTCTCAGTCATCAGCTCCTTGCCACTCATACCCTTTGATTGCCCATCACACCAAACCCATTCCTTGCTCCCCACTACCTTCCGTTGCCCTGGCTTTCATTTTGACAGTCCACTACCTTGATTTGCAAGTGAGCCTCTGACAGACATAACCATAAGCTGTGGTCTGGGTGTTGCTAGTAATTGGCTATAGTGTCTGCACTTGGACAATGTAGAACAAAAGAGGATGTGGCTTTTTTGTGCTGCCAAGTTGCACTTTCTTGGAAGTGGGCTGCATATCTCAACTTACCGAAGTAGATAGAACTGCACGCGGAATTTGTCTTGGACCTGAAGATGGGGAGGGAGCAAGAGCAGCCTATTATATTTGTGTTTTCCAATAAGGTGCAGTGTGCATGTTTTGGTGTTTGAGTGCATTTGTGACAGCAATATATTATCGGTGGAATGATGCATCTGTGCCCATGTGACTTTGTATCTATATATCTGAGTCTGGTGTTGATTTGCATGTGTGTCTTTTGTTGGTCACATAAGAGAAGAGTGATCCGGACAAGACAATGGAAAAGGATTACAGACTTAGGGGGACGTTCAGCATTGGGTGGTGACAGTAAAATCATCAGTATTTGGCAAATACACTTGATTTTAGAGTAAACCCAATTCAGGGTTTGATTAAATACCATCAGTGGTGTTCCATGGGAGTAATGGTGGTAGTATTTCAGGTATACGTTTTGCAGAAAATGCACATATTTTTACCTTTAGGCGCGGGGTAAAAAAATCCAAACTGGCCCCAAATGTTTTAAATCTTTCTTTTTACTGTACAGCACAAAGCACAAGTGCTTGCCCTTAAGAGAGTGAAAAAGGTGTTTGCCAAGCGCCATGTTGATGGTGTCAAAAGGTGGGCATCTCTGATTACCTCCTCTCACACCTTACCCATAGAATGCATAAAAGAAACAGAATTGACTGTTTTGTGCATACATAAAATCAACAGTAATGTTATGAGCAACTACTGTACATAATCAATTTCTCCATTCACATTGATGCTGAAAATGGCTGAACATAATGGACCTCATTACACGGACGGCGGTAGGGGTTAACGGTCACCGTTAATGGTACCGGTGACCATTAACCCTTACCGCCTTACTACGAGGTCCCTTTGCGGGTTGGAGACTTTAACGCCTGCTTTTTGCAGGCGTTAAAAACCAACCCGCAAAGGGACCAGGGAGCTAATTACGGTACCGCAATTTGCGGTGCCGTAATTAGCACCTTCCCGATTCCAATTATTCCCTATGGGGCAAACATGGGAATGGGGATGGGCAATGGGGGAAGGGGGAATTACCATCCCACCAACCTTGAAATGGGGCGGTAATTCCCCTTTCCACCAAGGTGGTGCCGGTATTTTACTGGCATGGACCAAGGTGCTAATGGCACCTTGGTCCACCGCCATCCATGTAATGAGGCCCAATGTTTAAATTACCTGTTTACATTACCGCCATCTGAGGTGGTATTTCTGAAAGAGCACTGGAGAAATTCAAGAAATACTGCCTCTGCTACTGTAAACTTTAAGAAGAGCATGCGCGGGCCTCCCAGACACATCTACAAAATTACTGAAATGAAGTCAAAGCCATTGCCACATTATGCAGAATCTGAGCAGTCTTTGAAACACTCGGTTCCTTTGTAGAAGACTAGATTCTGAAGGATTTCATTTTTTTCGGATTATTTTCTTTGCATTTTGATACTCAGGCCCAAGCACAACAGCCTGTGGGGAAATTCCCCTGTGCCCCACTTGCCAGTCTGCCTCTGCTCAAAGAGCATATTATCTCATGTTTTAGGCTCCTTAGAAACATATGTAACTTGAATTCAGGTGATGCACAGTATATCCCCTGTTGCCATATTTAGGAGGGGTCATATGTCTGGAGGTTTCTGGTGGTATCCTTATTAATTTTGAAAACTGCTTAGCGTTTCAGATGGCACTCTCCTTTCAAGTGATCTGAGCTGATCTGCAAATTGATGGTTCTCTTCTTTGAAAGGTACATTGTGTTAAAACGTTGTTCTAGGACCTCTTGAGTGGTAACCGTCTCAGAACAGATTATTTGGCAGTTTTCCTTCCAAGGTGTTCCAACAATTTTGGGAATGTTACTGAATAGATCCTGGTCTAAAGCCTAGAATTATTTTCAACGTCTACTCTGCGAGATATCGGAGGGAGAGGGTATTTCACTTATAACCCCGCCTCTAAATAAAATCTGAGTATTCATAATTGTATCCTAAACAGGCAACTCCTTTCTAGTGGAACAGCCATTAACATATCCTCCCCACATTAACAGTAACGTAACTTCTCTTAAAGTTGCAAATTAATTACACATTTTCCTTTGTTGCAAAATGCTATGAACAATAGTGGCAGTTAGCCAAATGTTTCTGAAAGTTAGCATACAAGAGTTGATCCATAATACGTCACTTTATATGATATTTCCAGTGCTGACATTACTACTTAATACCTCTGTGGAACAACAAAAATGAACCTGGGCGAAATGAGATCAGAACATCTGTACACATTTAAACAATACCAGGTCTTGTCAAAAAATATCTATATTTATTTATAAACAATTTACACAAATATTTATTGTTCTCAACATCCCCATTTAAACACCACCATTCATTCCATCGTTCATTCACACTCTCACTATACATGTCAATATTCCACACTTGTGGTACTCAGACCACCTAGAACCAATATATTAACATAAATTTCAACACCTCTTGGTGATTACAGTAAGTGTTAATACAAAAACAAATAGCATCCTGCTTATTTGCTGTAACTCAACATATGTTTCGGTCATCACAATAGGCCCCTAATTTAAGCCGGTAAATATAAGCGACCTTCTTCAGGAGACGGATGGTTCTGTTGCAACCACTCCGAAATGTCAAAAGGTGGAGGATGTCATCAAACCTCAATCTACAAACAAACAATATACATAACATCAGAATTCCGATCTCTTATTTGTTTAGACACAGATATATCTTGTGTGTATATCTCAGTTTATGTGTATACAGATTAGCACTCACCTCCACGGGAAATAATGGAGACGCGTGTCAACGATGGACTAAATCCTGCAGTGGTGCTAGATAACTCTGCGCCTATACTGCAACGTAAGAGGAGGACAAAGCATCTTAGTAAGCCTGCCCTATAAACAATACACCATTGTATAAATGGTCTGGACACACTGTCTTACCTGATCAAAGATTCAGGTATGGGGGTGTCTTGCATCTTTAGTCAATAAATCCAAAGAGGAAAAATCCCTGTTCTCGCCTGAAATGCAACACAGATACTCATTATTCAGATATTTTCATCTTGACCACACTGGAGGTAATCAAAACCTCCTATCAATTCGCCTCACCTCATGTGGCCGAGTCCAGAAATGTTCTAATCTGGTACCCCAGATCACTGCGCGGTGATTCCAGTTCAATGTTCCTGAAGGGATACATGGAACAAAACGTCATGCTCATATATGTAACTAGCTCAAAGCATTATCAAGGTTTTTTTAATGCTGTTGTCTCACTCCCCTGCCCCTCCCCACATAGAGTTTTGTGGAGGAAACAGATTAAAATTCCCTTTATGAACCTTTGTTCAATCATGCTGGAGTTCTATAACAACCCCACTCTCATATTAGGCTTTTCTGACCCTAAAAATAATAATGGGTCAGCGTGCACAGTGACTGCCAAACAGCTTCTAATGCTTATGGAAAAACACACAACTGCTGCCTTAACTGGGCTCCATGGCTGTTCAAACGCCTCTATACGAGTGAAAAGGGGAAAAAACAGACACATCCAGCATCTGTTTACATGTGCTATGCATGCTGATTGTCAGCAGAAATGGAGTTGAAAGGGTTGAGTTTACCCTCTTATTTATTTTCACCCAATCTTCCCCTTTTCAGTGAAGAACTTGCCACTCTTCATGTCGAAGACAGTGAACATTCAGCTAGCCTACTATCATCCTGAAAACGCTGGCTCCAGCTTCTATGATCATCTGGATGATCTGCCCTCTTAGTCTACATAATGTTCTTTTGCCTGTGGATTGTGTGAATGGCCATGTATAATTATAAAATACATACATAGCACATCTAGTTGCATCAGCTTTTCAGATCCGTTTGGGTCATTCCTCATGGCCTTTTAAGCAGGTCATGGTGAAACTAGCTTGTCTTGTGGGCGAACTACTAGTGTGGCATGTCAGTAAACATGCCCCATGTTTAGTTTTGGCTATTAGGTTGCACATGTTAGGGAGACATTGCATATGAGGAAGGCCTCAAAGCTTGTAGGTGTTTGGTTATTTAACCACCAATTGAATGCCTATGGTCGTGCTGATCCCTATCATAATTCTCACCCACTGTATGGCCGTCTCTGCCCAAAAGACATCCTCCTGGCATCTCTTTCAGCTAGCTTTAATCAAACCTTGCCATCAAACTTTGTGCTGGAAATGCTGCCATTGTTCTGAGAGTTAATTACTTAATTGGAGCTGTTAACGGGCTACTGGTGTAATAAAAATGTCTTAATCAGGTCTAGCTTCTGTCACACGATTTATAAGCACTATGCGTGTCCTTCACTGAAGTCCTGTTAAACAACAAGCAGTGGGAAACAGTTTTTGCTTGTGTATAAGTAGTAGGCAACTGCCAGGCACTGCTATTATATGCCCAGCTACTCGCACCATTTTGCAGTCGGTACCATCTGGCTAATTAACACCACTAATGCAGTGCCTGTCAAATGTGTTTCAAACGAATACACAAAAGCCAAAAGTATTGCAATTGGCAATGTTTTTTTCTGACTAAGTAATGCATACTTGCATGAGTTATGAACATATGTTTCAATTATTACTTTTCTCAATTGTTTTGGGTTGCTTTATCATGTGACTTTGGGCTTTGAAAGGACACACAAGTGTACAGACCAAGATTGCAATTATAGTGAATTTTCATTATAATGATAATCATAAACTGTTTCTCAGATGTATTTGCTTCAGGAAACTGACAACGAATAAGCTTCCACCTTGTAGTTACATTGTTGCTTTGAAAACCAGATGTGTTCAACTGTTTACTAGTTTGGCTGTTGAATAACTACTTTGCAGAAATAATTTTTTTTGTTTCTAATATTGACGATGGAATAGGAGATGAAGTCCCCCCCTGCTGTGGAACCAGGAAGACATGGCTCAATTCCCCACCCTCATACATTATGTGATCACTTTTCATCACTGTGTCTCATTTTCTTGAACTATCTGGAGAGAAAGCCTCACTCATATAATGTTAACAATGTATGTATGGTGCATTCTGATGAGGAGGCAAGATGACAAGTAAGGGTCTTATGTTGTGGAGGATGGCTACAGATGGTGCAGATATGGGTTTTGTATTTTGGGTGGGGGAGACAGGAAGCTAGGTATGGGTCTTTGGCAATGCCAGATCATCTTTGGCTCTGAGAGCAAATCCAGATCCCATGGTTCATCAATGGCTCTGCTCTACCAATGACATCTCTACCTTTACCACCTCTTTACATTATCCTAAATCTAAAAATGGGGTAGGATGGAAGGAGATTTAGTCTGCTGTCAAATTACAAACTGCAATCTGGCTCCAATGCCAGTTTTCCCATTTCACCAATTACATTATCATTTTCAGGGGTCCGGGTCTCTGAGAAACCTCAAACATAACTGAAAAAATAAGCTGCATAAAAGGAAACTAATGTCAATAATATCTACTATATATATATATTGAGAGTGTACGGGAGGGGGAGAAGTCGGTATTGCATTTGCTTGTTCTGGTAGTTGGGGGCACCGCACTGTGAGCTTGGGCCATTGCATTGTGGGCCAGAAAGGTAAACTTGCCCCCCATTCCAAATGTTGCCAGTCCCCCCTTCTCACAAGTGAAGAGCTGGAAGTGGCACTGTGCAAATTCAGAAATGACATCACAGATATGGTCAAGGTGGAAGCAGCTAACATCAGGAAGATGTATCCCTCGATATTGCAACTAACAGGAAAAATGTAGACAGGGAATTGGAAGAGCAGCTAGCACGGATGGAAGAGACGGTACCCAATCTATCCCAACTGGCACAAATGTTGCCCAACAAGTTACAAGCAAGTGTGAAGATCTGGAAAACAGTTCCAGAAGAGAGAACATCAGGATTAAGGGCTTGGAAGAAGAAGCAGGAGACAATCTGGAGGGATGTATCCAGGATTTATTTTCCAGGTTTCTGGAAGGCGATGCAGACCAACAAATAGGAATGGAGAGGGTACACAGAATTGAAAAGAGGAGGGGCTTGCTGAAAAAACATTATGGTAAAGATACACAACATAAGAGACAAAGTAAAAGTGATAGGGGTGGCCGGATGTAAATAAAAGAAGGTGCACCATAGGTGGAGCGAGGTGCTGCTATTTGAGGACCTAGCACAGGTTAAAAGGAGGATTTTCAAAGCCATCACTGAGGAGTTTTCTAGGCTGAACCTAATATAGATGGCTGTACCCGACCAGACTACAAGTTAGGGTGAGTAATGAAGAGAGAATAATATTCTCTGTGGAAGAGGAGTTGGCAACCCTCAGTATGGGGCACCAGGACAGAGCAACAGATGAAGTTAAGAGGGAACCTACGATAGCAGCACTGAAGAGAGTCCTGACAAAAGATTGGGTGTCTGCGAAAGGGTAGAAAGAAGAAATAAGACGTTGCCTCTGAGTCCCAGAAAGAAAAACAGGGGATTTGATCAGGGAGGGGGAGATGAGCTGGCCTGTGGAGCTCCAGTCGCAATTTGATGGCTAACATGCAGTCCAGTTGAGAGGCGGTGGCGAGTGAGAATGGGGGATAAAAAGAGAGGGGTGTTAATTGTGATGGTTGGGAAGGGGAGCCTTTGCTGGCATGAGTCTATGGGAGGGAGGAAACGTTAGAAACATGGACGGTGACTCCAGGTGCAGCAGGCACTCACTATACAGAGGCAGGTCTGACAACTGGGGGTATTTTTCTTTGAACAAGAACCTACACTTCTACGGCAAAGGGAGAAGAAAGGAAACTTTATGAGGGACACTGGAGGGGTGAACAAAATATAATTGAAGGGCAATGGTTAGATTACAATCTTGTAATGTTTGGGGACTAAATGCCCCAAACAAGAGGTTGAGCATACTAAGAGCATTGCACAATCAGGAGGCACAGATTATCTGCCTCCAGAAAACACATCTTAGATGGGAGTAGGCACGGACACAAAGTGAGCATGGAATTTCCAATACAGTACTAAGCCCACATGCGATCAATTATTAGATGATTAAACCACAAACCAAATGCTCTGGCCCCAATCTCCACCCCCCTCCCCCATCCCATCCCCTACTTACCTGATTGCTCGCCGCCAGGTCCCCTTGACCCCTGCAGTGGCAGATCTGTCCATCTAACGCGTGTCAGAACCGACGCTGCAGGCTCCCTTTTTCTTCTTTTTTTTCCCAGTCCCCCGCCTCCCATGTTGAGGAAGTGTGGGACATCCCTGCAACCCCACAAGGCTATTACATACCGTTTATGGAGTGCGCGGGACAGCCCCTCAACCCTCGCTCCACATGTTCATTATGTATTAGCCCAATTGTTCATCTTTAATCAATCGAATGGTACTGGCCGAATTCGGTGGAATGTACCATTCGATCAATTAAAAATGAACAATTATGCTAATACCATCCTTATACATACATCTTTAAGAATGGAAGAGAGCACATTTCAAATGGACACTGGTGGAAGATATGTGATTGTGAAAGGGAAACCAGAAGGTGAGAGGTATACAATAGCATCCGTATATTCACCCAATCAGAGAATGGAAAACTTCTTGGTGAAGTTTCTCCAAGAGATGGAGCTATTTGCTGAGGGATAATGGGCGATAGTGGGTGACTTTAACCTGGTGTGGGACGCAAGGAAGGATGGATGAAATGGAGAGTGAGGGAATATCACAGAGGCAGTGTCTGGATCATTGACAGGTAGGCTTGAAGAACTGGGACTCACAGATGTATGGAGACTACTACACACCCAAGAGACGGACTACACTTTTTATTCACTTGTTCATTGGTCCTACTCAAGGATATACCAAATCCTCACATCACAAAGGGTATTAAGAGCGCCACTGAAAGCTAGCATAGGTACAACCACAATATCAGATCACTACTTGATCTACATGGAATGGGATGAGTTCGAGTGGGGAAACAAGTATGGAGGTTAGAAGAATAATTATTCATAGACGAAAGGTCTATGAACTTAATATACAAGATTAACATAAAACTGTGATCTGAACGAGACATGGGGCGGAGTGAGGGAGAGAGGTGGGATGGGTTTAAGATGCACCTGCAAATTTACTAATAGATCTATCAAAAAATTTGAAGGAGGCACACGAGGAAATGGAGGTGAAACTAGAAAAGGAACTACAGGAGTTAAAACAGGCACTCAAGCTATCTGTGCCAAGTAAAACAGCTCGTAAATGAATACATCTTAAGGGGTAACTCAGGCAGCTAGAAAATAGAGAGGTGGGGAGCACTTGGCTAAGAAGCTTATACATCTTTTGTGAAAAGGGTGATAAAGCGGGGATAATATTAGAAAGACAGCTTAAGGCTAAAGAACAAAAATCCTTTATAAAACGTTTAGAAGATGCGGAAAGGCGTGTGATCACAGCAGAGGGAGATGAAAGCAGAGCGATAAGAGAGTTTTTCGCCGAACTATAGAGAGAGGATGCATGTAATCAAGCGGGGCAAAGCACATTCCTAATGGATGGAGGGGACCAAGACTGACAAAAGAACAGACAGAACAGTTGGAGGTACAAATAAACGAAGAAGTTAGGAGAGCATTAAGTAGGCTGAAACATCACAAAATGACAGGTGCTAATGGCTTCACGGCAGGGTGCTTTACAAGGTTTAGTCAGCAGATGACCCTCTACTTCACAAAACTCTTCAACGACAAGTAGGGCAGAAGGCAGAATAACACGCTTAATTTAGATGGCCCATATCACTTAAATGCCTAGACCAGAGAAAGATCCCTACCTGAGTTAAATCTATAGACCAATATAGATGTGAGGTTATAAATAAGAATACTAGCAGAGAGACTGGAGTGTGTATTGGCAAACACACAACATAAAATAGGCCTTTTCATAGACATTGGGCCTCATTACACGGTAGGCGGTAAGGGATTACCGGCACCGGTAAGGGCACCGGTGCCGGTAATCCCTTTCCACCCTAGTATGAGGTCCCTTAGCGGGTCCCGTCCCTTACGCCTGGTTTATGGGAGGGACCCGTTGAGAGACTTCAGAGCTAATAACGGTACTGCAATGGGGGCTCGAATGGGAATGGGGAATGGTTCCCGGAATGGAGATTTACCGAGCCCTCCAAGGTTGGAATGACCTGGTAAGTCTCTATTCCGGGAACACGGACCCGGAATGCGGTAAGGGGGTAGCCATGGCTACCGCCTACCGTGTAATGAGGCCTAATGTGTTGATGGTGGTGGCAAACCCTACATTTCCCTTTAAAGGAATTATGCAAAAGATAGATGCCTATTCAAGGGTTTCTGGATTCAAGGTAAATGTCAACAAGTCTGAGATTTTGAATATATCAGTAGGAGAGGAGAAAATTGCAGAAATGAAGTGAGAGGTGCAGTTAATATGGGCCGAAACATCCATCACGTTTTTGGGAGTGAAATTAACAAATAGAATACACCGGGTGTATGGTGGAAACTACTCAAGCTTGCTTGACCAGATCAGGAGGGATCTTGCTAGACGGAAGGGCCTATATTCCAACTGGCTGGGAAGAATAGCAATTATTAAGATTAATATATTGCAGAGGCTTTTGTATCTGTAAGCACTCCCGATCCCAGAGACTCAGAAGGTTATAAATGGCATATAGGCAGATATTATGCATTTTATCTGGAAAGTAAGGAAACCAACGAGTTAGCAGAGATTTACTGTTTCAGCCCAAACAGCAGGGTGTGTGTGTGTGTGGGGGTGGGACGTACCTGGGCATCCTGAAACACTATCAGGCATCACAATTAAGAGCACATGTGGAATGGGGCAGAGCCAATGCAGACAAGATTTGGTTTAAGATGAAACAGGCAACTGCGGGAGACCATATGGAAGCTACTGTGGATGAGGAAAGAGAGCAGGCCAGGGGCGCTGAGGGTAAAACCTATAATGAAATGCATGTTGGGAAAATGGGAGAAAGTCAATAAAGAGAATGCAATAATCCCATGCTGTCTCTACAAAACGCTGATATTGGGTAACCCGACTTTCACCCCTGGGATGGAATATTAAACACCAAGGGTTAAATAGAAGGGAGTTTCAGAAAATTGGGGAACATGCACGAGGGTGAGAAGTTTAAATCCTTTTTGGAATGCAGACAGGAATTCAATCTACGACAGGATGATCTTTACGCATATCAGCAGATAAGTCACTGGGCGACAACACAGATAATGGCGGAAGGAGCGATGAGACCGCTATAAGGCTGGTAACTATTAAATAGTAATAGCAACATGAACACAGGGTTAATCTTGGCTCTTTACAGCCGACTGATGGATGGTAAGAAACAAGGCCAAAGCGGAATGAGAGGGAAAGGGGACAGAGATACTGCTTGGCCTCTAAGGGACAGGAAATGGGATTGGCCACTGGGGGAGACATTCAGGAACCACACGAGTGTTCACAACTATGGGCTTCAATATCAAATTCGGAAGAGATGCCAATACACTTCTAGGAATATATAACTAGTGTATGCAGATAACTCGCCTCTCTGCTGGAGGGTGAGTGGAGCGGGGAGAACGACATGCCACATGTGGCTGGGATGCTCACTGCTCCAACAATGTTGGTAAGAGGTTAAATCTAGACTCAGCAACATGCGAGGCTTCTCTCTGCACCTATATATTGCACTGGTGATGCTGAATATACCTGTCACAGGAGAAACAAGACTTGGGGGTCAACTGGTAAGCTATGTGCTAATTTGTTATTATGTGCACAGCGATGTATTGCACAGCAATGGGGGCAGTGGGCGGCCCCATTGGACATTCAATGGTGTAACAAGATATGGGAGGTCTACAGCATGGAAAAGCTCACTGCAGTAATGCATGGTACGACTGAGCAGTTTGGTAAGGTATGGTCACCTTTTCAGACTAAGGACATCAATCTGTTGTATATCCCCAAAAAGCTAAAGCTTCTTGATATCCAGCCAGTGGATGAGTTTTTGAAGTTGCACAAGGAAGAGGGGGTTTGGGAGATGAAGATTGATTAGAGCAGCAAGAGAGAGGTGGAAGGGTTGAATTGCTATTGTAACTGGTGAAGTTGAAATACTAAAAAGCTGTTGATGTACATGTTTGTCAGCATACAAATAAAGACTGCTTAAACAAACAATATTCTCAGAATGGCTTCACCAATGTATACTCGTACAGCCACATGAGAACACTCATTATGTTCGCTCCACCCTTGATGCCAGTAAAACATGACATGCAAATGCCATTCTGGACAGATGTTTTTACTATGGCATAACGCCATCGCAAGCCAATATGGCTATGTAAGAACACTCATACTTTTGGTTTTACCTTTGATGCCAATAAACATATTTTCTTACTATGGCATTGTGTCATAGTTAAGAAATATGACCAGACTGACTGCAACAATGTAGGAAAGTTCAGCCACAGAAGCAAAGTCATTGGGGCTCATTACAGGTTGGCGGTGCAGTAATAACATGCTGGTAATTATGTGTACCGCCACGTTACCACTACGGGAAACTACGAGCTTGTCAGTGAGGTGGTGGAATGACGCTGTTGGAATGACTGCCAGCTAATAGTTGGAGGTCATTCTGCCACCTTACCATCACAAATAGCCGGTATTACAGGCGCCGGTAATACTGGCACCTGTAATGCTGACAAACTACCCATGGGACTCCATGGAATGGGGAGTTACCCATCAATCAATGGACATTTCACTGGGTGGAGTGCTGGTAATGGTAACCGTTATACAGTTTGCTGGTATCCTAGTGCGCTTACCGCCAAGATACTCACAAACTTGTAATGACCCCATTATGTTGGCTTTACCCTTGATTTCATTATAAAATGACATTATACCATAAGAAAATATGTCCACATTGACTGCACAGAGCATCAGTGTAACCCCATCCCCACATCAGAAGACATATGTTGTCTTGCAGTAATAATATTACCAGTCCTTTATTAATATGAAAATACAACGTTAGTGTTCGATATTTGACCCCAGCCCCGTACACTCTGATAGCTGATGACTTAACTGAATCTGTTCACTCATCAGTCACCATCACACACACAGCCTCCCACCAACAAACACACTGACTCAATAATTTCGTTTAACGTGAACATTCATACAAAACATGCTCGCACATATATACATTATTCACACACCATTACAACACTCATCCATAAAGAGTCTTTAAGCAGCCTCAAGAATATTTTCCGAGGTTTCCTTCTGCTAAATTTAGGAGGACCTAATTACTATTACGAATGAACCTCCTTCCTTGCCTTGGGTTTTTGGGCCCTAGGCATATGTTTCCCAAAGTGGTGCATCGTTGCTGAGTCTGTGGGGATACTATTCCTATTGAATCCATTAGACACTTGTTGACATCCAGTGATGCTTTGTTATATTAATATATTAGATACCTCGATTTATATGGGCCGCCGTTAGAAATCATTTAATACAACTCTTATTTGCTGTGATGCTTAAGCAGCCACCAAATATCTTTCTTAATAGCATTCATAAAAGGATGGCAAGAAATAGGGGACAGCCATCTTAGATGCATGAATAAATTACATTTTATCAATCACTAAATGAAAATGTTATATTGAATGTATGCATGAAACTGAGAATCTTGGTCTGATAATAGTAAAGGAGTGTATTATATGGATGTTACTGTTTTTGTATTAGTGTGTTATAGGTTATAGTTAACACACAGTTTGCACATATATACATGTGATATACACTAATGAAAAAAACTCTCTCTCTCTCTTTCTCTCTCTCTCTTTCTCTCTCTTTCTCTCTCTCTCTCTCTCTCTCTCTCTCTCTCTCTCTGTCTCTCTCCAGGAGTACCGGGATGAGTAGTGGTTAAACTGTTCTCAAGCATGGGGTCTGTCATGGATACACATGCTCATGAATAGTCCCTGTCGTCAGGATGGGAATCCTCGGTAAAAGAAAAAATCAGTTTCAGTTTCATTTCTGAACTGTCTTTCTCCTAACAACCAATCACTGAGCTCTGGGTCATACTGCCCCCAGCCAATGACTGCCCTCTACCTAAGTCCCTCCTCTGGCAGCCGTCTTCAGATTGTTACCACAGATTGTTCAAGTGTTGGGAGTCCTTGTACTTAGCTCTCAAGCTTTTTTCTGCATTTTCTCTTTTTGGAAGAGTTTACTCTATTTTTCGGTCAATCGAGCACCTGTGCTCCATCAATCAACCTTCCGATTAACGGGGATCCATTTTTTTTTTATTTTTTAGCACCCCTTAAGGGTGATTTTCATGGACTTTCTTCATGGAGGCTTCCAGAAGATTCTTCAAGGCCTACACTGCATGGATCATGGCGGATGAGAAAAAGGAATCCCCCTCTCTTTCCAAGCTTGTACCGACTGCGGCCTGCGGAATGTTTAGATGGACAACAAACATTCCCAATGCCTTTACTGCTTGTACCCGACGCACAAGGAGCAAGCTTGTGCGTTTTGCTGTGAGCTCTCGACTCGCACAATGAAGTATCGGCATAGACCGCTGAAGGAATGACTACAGGCCAAGGCCTCTACACTGGGTGGGTCCCAGGAGAATGCCTCTCCCGGATCCAGGAATGTTGAGTCAGCTTCTAAGTCCTTTGAGGGTGTTCCTACCGCTGGTGTCCAACAAAAGGCTAAGCATTGCAATTCCACTGCCGCCAGGAGCGCCACTGCGGTGGGTTCCTCGCCGGCCAGGGTGTGTCCGACGTCTCCTGCAACTTCAGTCACCAGTCTGCACCCAGGATCGTCGTCCAAGAGGAAGTTGGACCATCTGGGTAAACTCAAGGTGGCCCCGGAGACGGCCAAGGAGAAGTCCAAGACCAACCTCCCGGAGAAGGCCAAGGGGGACCGAGGCACAGACCCTCCCCCTAAGGAGAAGTCCAAGCAGGACAAGGGACCAGTCCTGACCGTGAAGGCCCAGGTACACCTGACGAAGGCCCCGCCTTCCATCGAGGTGGTGGTGGAGTCCCTCTCGAAGGCCGCAGAGGCAGACCCACAGGGCACACCCCCAAAGGCAAGAGTGTTCCTCCCTGCCAGGAGGGAGTCTACTTTCCAGCCCATAGAGAAGACTCTGGAAAAGAAGATGCCGGTCATCTCCCTGAAACTGTCATCTCTGGACGCGAATAATGGGGGGTGGAGGTCCTCCAGGGCATGGATATCTCCTTAGAGGAGGAGCTTGTCTACCTTCAGACCATCCAGGAGAAGAATAACGTCAGGATCAGGCCCTACGACGGTGGCGCCGACGAAAGTGACAATGATGAGGATACCATTGAGGAAGGTGACGGAGAGCCACAGGTCGATGAGAACCTGGGCCCTCTGCCTGTTCCCCAGCTTCCTATTCCACCTCTGCATCAGCTGCCACCTCCCCCTCAGCTAGAGACCTCTCTGTGAACATTCTCTCTATGCTACATACTCTGGTCTCTGAGACACAGATGAGGATGCCCATTGCACCGGCGGCCCCTCCTGGGAGGACCGTCGGCCCGGAAGAGGAAGAGGCACCCACTGCCTCCTTGCCACCCCTCGCCTCCCTCTCCCCCCGAGGGATATGATGGACCCTGACATGGCGATGACAATGATGGGCACGGACAAGGACACTGGGATGGGGGACCTCCCGTCGCCACCTCCCAAGATAGGCTTGTTTCACGCGATGATCTCCAGGGCTTCTGAGCTCTTCCAGCCCGCTCCACAGGAGAAGAAGAAGGAGGGCTTCTTGTACCAGTGCTGTGAGGCAAAGAGGAAGACCATCCTTTCGGTCCCACTCTTGGATGACATTTGGGATGAAGACCTGTCTCTCATGGAGCACCCTTCTACAGCCCTAGCGAAGAGGGGTCGCCTTGAGAAGTACAGGGTGCCTGACTCTGCGCCCAAGTCCTTGCGGGCCCAACTGTCACCGGACTCGGTGGTCTCGGCAGTGACCAAGAAGTCATTTGGCGCTTCTTCCTTTGCAGTGTTAACCCCTCCAGACAGCGAAGGGATGAAGCTAGATTCCATAGGGACGACATGTTATCTACTCTGTGATGACGACCATCAAGGCCACCAACACCCTCACTATCGTAGCGTGCTATGACCGGGAGCTATGGTTCAAGATCGCTCCCATCCTGGACTTCCTCCCGGACGACAAGAGGTCGGAGGCATTGAAAATGCAGGCAAGAAGGTGAGGTGACATCGGGCCACGCCTTCATGGTGGCCATCGACATTGCTGATGCCGGGTTCTGCCAGATGGGCAACGGCATTCGCCTTTGTCGTGGCTGGCTCAAGGCTACCAACTTCGACAGGATGTCCAGACAAGGGTTTTGGACATGCCCTTTGACGAAGACAATCTGTTCCGGAAGCCAGACACAGAGATGGCATGTGCCCTGGGCATGCTACAGCAGCGAGAGATAGCTGTCCTTTCGATCCTCCGGAGGCAAGTCTCCCCAATCTGCCAAGGGTTACAGTGGGAGTTCCTCTTCGTACCGCCAACCCTCCCGCTCCTCGGCCCAAGAGATGAACAGGGGCCATTCCAAGGCTTTCGGAGGAGGATGTCATCATCGCCAGGGACCCCAAGGTGGCCCATCAATTTCCAAGCAGGAATGAACCGGCTGTGATGTCGGGCCCCCACCTGTGCACCCCGGTGGGAGGCCGACTGGCGAACTTCGTCAGCGTGTCATAAAACCATCTCCACTGACCGTTGGGTGCTGATACTCTCACCCACGGACACACCATGGACTTTCAATGGAAGTGTCCCCAGATACAACCGGTACCCGTCAGGAAAACCACATGCCTAAGCTGCTGCTGGAGGTTCGGGCCATGCTAAAGAAAGGGGCCAAAGGAGTTCTGGGGCTCCAGAGTGGACCCGATCTTCTTCCGCATGAGAAAAAAAGACCGGGGGCTGGAGGCCCATTCTCGACCTCCGACGACTGAACAAATACATCAAGTCCCAGAATGTTTTGAATGGTCACTCTTCAGCACGTGCTCGGACAGCTAGAAGATGGAGACTTTCTGTCGTTGTTGGACCTGGAGGATGCATAATTCTGCATCCCAATTTCACAAGCGACTCCGCAGGTTTCTGCGCTTCGTCATTCAGGGGATGCATTACCAATTCAAAGCCCTTCTCTTCATATTGATGTTGGCACTAAGGGTCTTCACCAAGTGCTAGGCGGCGGTGGCGACACATCTGCAACTGCAAGGGATCCACGTCTACTCTTACTTGGATAACTAGCTCATCCGGTTGAGCTCAAGGAGCATTGCCGTCGACCCCACGGCGAGGACCGTCTGCCTATTGTCGGATCTGGGGTTATCGGTGAATTATGCAAAGTCCTGCCTGACTCCATCGCAGGACGCGCTGTTCCTGGGATCCCGGTTCAACACAGTGTTGTGCCATGCATCACCGTTGGAGGAGAAAGTGGCGGCCATCCTGGGCAAGGTGCAACAACTGCTCGCTCTGAAGATCGCCACGGTGAGGACCATCAATTCTCTTCTCAGCATGATGTCATTATACATTTACCTCATCCGACTCTGCAGGCTATGGAGGCGGCCACTGCAGGAGTTCCACAACGCCTGTTGGATTCAAGTGTCTGGAAGCTTCCAGGACAAGATCACATCTCGACGACGGGTTCTGTTGGGCGATAAGATGGTGGGGCGTGCGCTCTCATCTAACCGGAGATGTGGATTTCCAGACCCCACTACATCAGGAGACGGTAGCGACGGACGCCTCCGTGGAGGGATGGGGAGCCCACACCGGAAGTCTTCACGCCAGAGGCCTGTGGCTGCCAGGGGAAAATACATTGCACCATGGGCATAATTGTAGGGGGGGACAGGGGTGTTGGTCCCCCCTAACTTTCATGGCACACCATTTGTCCCCATTCATTTGGCTGGGCCACCTTTTCATCAAGATGTCATGCCCCCCCAACATTTTCAGCAAAGTTACTCCACTGCGTTGCACATCAATGTGCAGGAGCTAAGGGTGGTGTTTTGGGCCCTCAAATCGTTCTTGCCGTCCCTCAAGAGCAAGGTGGTGCAGTTCTTAACTGACAATATCACCACAATGTTTTACATCAGAATGCAGGGGGGCACCAGGTCCACAGTGCTCTCCAAAGAAGTGCAGGATTTATGGCATTGGGCTGTCGCTGAGGGGATGTTCCTCATCCTGTTTGATCTGGCAGGAGTAAAGAGCACGGCCGCAGACTCCCTTAGCAGGGAGCTTTGCTCTTGCCATGAGTGGGAACTTTGGCAGGACCTGGTAGAGAACCTGTTTCTCAAATGGGGCAATCACCAGATCCACTTGTTTGTGACAGCTTCGAACACCAAGTGCCGGACGTTTGTCCGCAGAATTCCTCAGTAGGGGAGCGTGGGGGGGGTGCATTCTCATTCTCTAGGGAAGTCCTCTTTCTGTATGCGTTCCCTTGATTGCTATTGTTACTTCGAATAATCAGTCAACTCAAACAGTGCCAGTGCCACATGATCCTCATCGCACCGGTGTGGACGAGACAGATCTGGTACCCGGACATTCTCAACATGTCAGCATCTTCACCAGTCAAGCTGCCAGTGATCGCAGATCTGCTCACCAGGGAATGAGGCACCATTCTTCACCACGATCCAAGGTCTCTGAGCCTGAAGGCCTGGCTCCTGCAGCACTAGAATTTGGTGGCTCAATCTCCCGGTGAACTGCAAGGAAGTTCTCGCCAAGACTAGAGCATTGTCTACTTTGAAATGCTACAGACTTAAGTGGAAGAGATTTTCTATTTGGTGTTGTTCCTAGAAGATTGACCCACTGAGGGTCAAGGCTCCTCAGGTACTTCCATATTTGTTGTCATTGGCCAAGTTGGGGCTAGCCCACGCCTCCATCAAGGTCCATCTGGTGGCTATCTCCCGCTACACTAGATCCCCAGGACGGCCATCCTTATGGTCGCACCGATTGGTCAAGGAATTCGTCAAGGGAATATTCTGCTCATTCCCACCTGTGAAGGCTCCGGCCCCGGCATGAGAGCTCAATGTGGTGCTTACTAGGATCATGGGACCTCCATTCGAGACTATGCATTCTGAGTGGGGGAGATCCAGGCCCTCTCCTGTAAACCACCTTACTTGACTTTCCACGAGACAAGGCTGGTGCACACGGACACACCCCTCCTTCATACCCAAGGTGCCGTCAGAATTTCATCTAAACAAGCCCCTGGTGTTACCTGTCTTTTTTTCCGATGACTTTGTCGCTGGCTGAAAGGACTTTGCACTCGCTGAATGTGGCTAGAGCGCTGAAGTTTTATGTGGCCCGCACAAAGTGTTTCCGGAAAACCTCTCAGTTCTTTGTGAACTTTGGTCTTGTGAACCATGGGAAGGCCCTGTCCAAGGCTTTCATTTCATTTTCAGGTGGCTCTCTGGCTGTATCACCCACTGTCACCGGTTGGCAAACCGACCACTGCCTAGAGATCCGAGAGCCCACTCTACCAGAGTAATCGCTGCTACAACGGCATTGCTGTTTGGCGTGCCCCTGCTGGACATCTGCAGGGCTGCGACGTGGAGGTTGACACACACCTTCATGAAGATCTACTGCATCGACAGAGATTCCAGGGAGGAGTCCAGAGTCAGCCAAGCAGTACTGCACAACCTGTCGAATGAAGTTGAGCTTGGTGAGGAGGTAAGAGATGCTTATGTTGAGCCTTGCCACCTCCCATGGTTGAGCATGCATGTACTGCTATGTATTCTATATTCATGAGCATGTGAATCCATGCAAGACCCCGTGCTGGAGAAGGAACAGTTACTTACCTGTAACTGTTGTTCTCCATCTTAGGTATGGCGTGGATTCACATGCGAACCCTCCTGCATGCCCCTCTGCAGATCTTCTCTTGGTCGTACTGCCACTTTACATGCTACCAAATCTGAAGATGGCAGCCAGAGGAGGGGCTTTGGTAGAGGGCAGTCATTGGCTAGGGGCAGTATGACCCAGAACTCAGTGATTGGTTGTTAGGAGAAAGACAGTTCAGAAATTAAACTGAAACTGATTTTTTCTTTTACCGAGGATTCCCATCCTGACGACAGGGAATATTCATGAGCATGTGAATCCATGTCAGACCCATGTTGGAACACAACAGTTACAGGTAAGTAACTTGTTCCTTATACTCAGCCCCACACTGGTCCTAACCCAACAGGCCAGAAAAGAACAGTCTGTTGGCAGCCTGCCTCAGAATTCTTGGACTGCATGTGAACAGGTCAGGTCTTTTGCCTTACACCAGTACCCTCTTTTGGAAAAAACTGGGCTCTCACACTGTGCCTGTTAATCTTTTGAAGTAGGCTAGAGCTTTCATCCTGTGCCTGCTCCCATTAATGCTTTCTATGTCAGCAAGCAACCCTGAAATCGCTGAATCGCTGTGCCATCTACTGCAGGAGAAGGTGACTCAGGAGACTTCAGTACTGGACCCCAGATTAGGGTAAAACCAGTCTCTCCCACTCTATAACTGGAAGAGTGAGGCCCTAGGGACTTAAGCACTTTCTCCCTTGCTACGTTTAGTGCTCTCCCTCCAGTAACTGCTGTGACTATTGCTGGATCATGAAGGTTGTTGCCTTACAGACACCTTACTGGACTAGAATATTTGACTGAAACACAGTGTATGGAGGACTTACCCCTCTAAATATGTTCCAGCATTGCCAAGTGACAGTAGCTAAAACGGGCAAGCCACCTTACCATCTGGTTTCGTCATGGGATAAAACTGTCCCTCCTTCACCGACTGTTACCTGACTGCTGTGACATTAGTGGAATTGGCATGTAAAACAATACATTGTATCACCTTTTATGAAGAGATGCTCCAATAATATCTGAGTTTTGACAGGAACCTGGGCCTTCCCTGATGACCCAGTACCATTAAAACTCAAAATAACAAGTGAACCTTCAGCCAATCCCACGCCTAGTGGGACTTTCTCTTTTAAGATGGCCACACAAACTACTGCCTCTTCCGAGAGACCAGGAGCCACAATGGACTGTTTGGGTTTATCCTTGCAGGCCTGGCCACATTGTCAGGTCACCAAACAGAAAACATCCATTGTTTACTGAGGGTATGGGTGGCTCAGGGATAGAGGTACCCTCACTATTCTTTTCTGTGCTGGCTGACTAGCCATGTGCTTGGGATTTCCATTCATATTTTTGGGGGCCTTTCTTAGAAGAAGGGTCAGAAACTCTGTCCTTACCTTGCGTTTACTATTATCAGATGCCCCTGACATTCACCCGAGGCTTCTTCTGGACGTGAGTACTCACATACCTATTGGCAGCTATCTGTGATAGTCTTGTACACTAAATGCTGGTATAACTCTACCTCACAATTTTAAAGGACATGATCATACGCAACCAAATTAAACATCCCTTCAAATTTGTCAACTTCATTACCATGAACCATGCATTCAGATAATTCAGAAACAGATGACTGAACTCCTCAAAGCTTTGATTCCTCTATTTGTGAGGTCTCTAAAATTCCCAAGGCATTGTTCTGGGGTTCTGAAGAACTTCTGGAGGATGGTATCCTTTGTTTGACATAGATTCAACTCTCTTCAGGAGCCCACTGCATATCTACATCAGTTCCGGAGGTCAGTAGGCAGCTTCTAAGGGCTATTCTTGACAATTCCTCTTCCAGAAACTTGAGATGAAAAGTGAATTCAAGTATCTCAAGCCAGTGAAAGACATTTTTGCCGACCTCATCTGGTTACACTATTTCCTTGAAGATGTGGCACCTAAGCTTTCTTTGGGTGCTGCCACTGGAAACGCTCCCCTCCCCACTAGAATATTGTCAGGCTGTCTCTTGGTCTCTGTTTTGTTGTCAAGCTCTAGTCTGTGCACCTCGCGCATCACTTTATCTGTCTTTTTCTTTTCTGTTGGAACTGCTAATTCCTTTGTTTCTATTCTTCTAGGGATAGCATCCTCTCCTCTAGAAAATGTTTCTTAGCTGCAGGACAATCCCCTTTGAGAGTGCCCTGGGACCTGGTTCAGACTTGAGTCTGGTTCAGACTGTACAAGGTACACCTTGTATCAAATACCACCAATGCCCACCAGCGTGTTAAAATTACCACTCCTCTGCACGAGTACAGGGATGAGCAGTGTCTAAAAAGCCTACCCAGCATCACACTACTACTAAACGATCAATGATCCCAATCACAAAGGTAACACAGACACAGTCAAAAAGGTTTACCTCCATTGCCCTTTTTTTGTAGCAGCAATGGCTGGGTCATTGTAGCTTACAACCAATTCAATGCAGGTATCGGTCCCAAGAGCTGTTCCTTGATTTCTGCTTTGCTGGATGGCTCTATCCAGGGTCTCCAGGTACAAAGACAGCCCTTTAGTTTAATTCCCACTCCAGGGGGTCTGGCTGGCACCTACAGGAGATCATTTGCCTCCAGTGAACAGGGTCCTAGTTCATGTGAAGCCAGCAGTGAGGCCTTAGTACAACAGCAGTCACCCCCACTATTCCCTTGTGATGGTTAGGGTACAAAGCTCCCCTCTGCCTTGGATGCCTTCTGCCTTCAGCTACATGGCAGAGGACTTTGAAACAGACTGCATTCCCAATAGAGGTCTAGAAGTATATCCTTCTTAGTCTCCACATG
Source organism: Ambystoma mexicanum (assembly GCF_040938575.1). Lineage (NCBI taxonomy): Eukaryota > Metazoa > Chordata > Amphibia > Caudata > Ambystomatidae > Ambystoma > Ambystoma mexicanum. Next base: position 1,230,067,425 of record NC_090930.1, on the reverse strand, counting down.
GTCCAAAGATAAATCAAGGAAGGAATGTGAGACATATTCTGTATAAAGGTACATTGTCATTTGCGATTGAACCAAAAGTCTGCTATAAGGGATCCAATCTCTGTTTCGTTAGTAAGTGACCCTTGCTGTGTTACACCATACCCAGTGCCTAGTCCTGAAGAAAATGTAGAGGTCAGAAAGGAAAGAACTCCAACAGAAAATGAATATGGCAGACCCCTTTCTCTGCTAAACCTTTCTCTCTCTGGCTTTCCCATACTTGCTGACTTCAAAGGTCTTCTGTTGTGCAACAAGCCGGTGTAAGGCTGACATTTCTTTTTACAGTGTTCGTTTGAAGCAGGGTTTCCAGGAGATCTCTTGATGAGCATGCCCCTGACTAAGGAGAGGTGTTATCTTTCCAAGCTGGGTTTAAATTAAAGACAGCATCCTGGGTATTGTCTCACTGGGAGAAGTGCAGACAGCCAAGCAAGCCATGAAAATACATCACCTTGACATCACCGACACTCGTCTGATATCAAAATGCTGTGGCTCTAATAAATGTGTGCTCTTCTCAGTCACCATATCATTCATGGTATGGCATATTTTTAGAGGATACTCTGCCACAAGATAGATAGATAAGGTAACAACTATGACATTTTGAATCAGAGGTGCAGATGTTAAAATGCCACATCTGCCTGCAGTGATATTGGGTCACAACAGCCATCAGGAAAAGACATGGGACATTGGAACCATCAATGTGACGCTGAAGACCAGGTGCTGCTGTTGTCAGGAGCTGGTCCAGCAATGTTACTGTGTTTTTGGCATTAAGCTTATTATGAAATAGGGTCTCTTTAGCAGGAATCCTATTCAGAAAGAGGTTTACCTGCATCATTTTTGTTAAAATGAATCACACAATCCAGTGCTTTCACGCCGTCAGAGGTGGCTATGCATCACATCACTCACACACACAATTTCAACATTTCACAGACTCAGCAGAAGGTCAGGGGTCTTCAGCCTGCACCCCTTCTTCTTCCTGTTCTGACTCAGGCTCTGGTTGGTGCCTGCACTTTGACCCCTCCATTGGTTTGAGGGAGAGGGAGGGTTTAAATGGAAATTGCTTGCCTGCACATGCTGCATTTCCATTGGCCATGGTTGGAAATAAATGCAGTAACATCAGGTGACATCACCACAGTGTCTTTAATGGGGCTGCACATGAGACAGATCAGGACACTCCTGCCTAGCCCATTTGCAGCCCTATAAAAAACAACAGGTAGTGTTAACACCATCATTCTTTGAATTTACAAAGAATCAAAATATGTACAGATATTACGAAATGCAACAAAAACAATTTTTATATTACACAGCCACGGTAGTGGCTGTGTAGTTATGGTTAAATTACTGTTTCCATAGGATGAGCACTTTTGGGCGGCTTATAACTCTGCTCCCCCTGGACGAATCCTCACCAAACTTTGGAAAAAAAGTATATGTCCCACTCTGAACTTTTTTGCAAAGTTTGGTAAGGTTTGGTCCAGGGGGGGAAAGGTTATAGGGGGGGTCCCAAAACTTCTTTTTTCTCATAGACTGAATGGGGTAAAACCCTTGCACCCGCCTACAGCCCAAACCGCTGGATGGATTTTAACCAAATTTGCGGCAGGGGCTTGGTCCCGAAAGCGTGCTTTTGTAAATTTGGTGAAAATCCGTCCAGTAGTTTTCTTTAAAACTATAAAAAAGTAGGTCTCAAAAAATTAGTGATATCTATGTCTGCTCCGCGGAGACACTTCCATGTTCGCTCAGTGGGCAGGACACCGATTGGCTAATGGGCTCGCGTCATGTTCGCAGACATGCGACGTGTGCGCCGATTGGCTGGAGTGAGGCGTGATGTGCATCAGATTGTTGCGATGCGGCCGCCATCTTCGATCCACCGACAGAGCGGTGGCGAACAGAGGCAAAATGCAGTTTTGGGGAATGTTTTGGTGCTTGGGGGAGTTTAGGGAGAAAGAGATGGGTGAAATACTGTATTTGTTTAGGTGGCTGGTGCTACTGATGTATTAGCCATGCCCGCGCTGTCCGGGATGTTCGTAATTACTGAAAGTGTGGGGTGTCCTAAGGATAGTACTCCCGTCCGTGCTGTGCGCAGGCAAGTTGAAACTGTTGTAAGGACACGCATGGTGTCAGCGGACTTTAAAATTGAGTATGTGCCGCAGTTAAAATTGTTCAATCTATGGGTGTGATACTGAGTTATAAGTCACTATGGGTGTGATATGCTGTGGTGGTTGTGGGCAGGGCATAGAGTCTTGGGTGCAAATTGGGTATATGCTGCAGTTAAAATGTTTGATTATATGGGTGTGATAATGAGTTATAAGCCACCATGGGAGTGATATGCTGCAGTGGTTGTGGCTAGGGCCTAGAGTCTTGGGTGCATGGCCGCAGGCCGAAGGCCATTCACCCAAGACCGAAGTTATAAGCACTGGAGTTATAAGCCACCATGGGTTTCATATACTGCGGTGGTTGTGGGGAGGACGTAGAGTCTTGGGTGCATGGCCAAAGGCCATGCATCCAAGACCAAATTTATAAGTACTGAAGTTATAACGTAGCATGGGTGTGATATGGTGCAGTGGTTGTGGTTGTGATATGCTGTGGTGGTTGTGGCCAGGGCTTAGAGTCTTGCATGCATGGCCGTAGGCCGTAGGCTGTAGGCTACACATGCAAGACTCTAGGCCCTGGCCACAACCACTGAACCATATCACAGCCAAAGATCACACCTATAGATTTGAATATCTATCAAATGTTTGAAATTATACTTACTGTTTGATTTGTTGAGATTCAATATATTTTTTACATGAGTTTGGTACCTGGAGGAAATATTCTTTGTTAATTTCTGTGATAAAAGAAAATAGTATGTTAGTGTATGTATTTTATAAAGACTTATCACATTGCATAATAGACATTTCAGCTTTTTTTTACCCTCATAATTAGTTTACAAACCAGTGTACTGTGCAGTTTGGTCAGTTACTGTGTTTGTTTTTGAAATCATTGGGTCTGTGGGCAAAAAGAAATCCTTGTTTTTTGTTGTGCTACAGTCTATTTCTTTGTTTGCTTTCAGTGTTCATTTGTTGTTTCTGGTTAATGTTCTATCTGTTGGCTTGTTGCAGATTTTTGAAGCAGTTAGATACTTGTTGGCGTATTCTAACTGTCTATTTTTTGTTACAATTTAGTGGTATTCATTTATCTGTTTGGTTGTTATATAATCTTGGGCCAGTTAGATACCTGTCGGTGTATTCTAATTGTTTATAATTTTTTTATTGAATTTTTGTTAATGTTGAAGTACAGATTAGTTATTACATTTTAGTTTTAAGAAGATTAAATAAGCATTTGTAAGATTTGCTGGTAAGCTCTGCTTTAGAGTAATGGTACTATCATTACATTCAGACCATCCACATTTCTTTTTAATATATGCAGTGTAGTGACCTACATTGGTTGTGGCTCCTGCGTGGTAGATTATACCTATTGTGGTGAAGGTTTTCTTACCAAGTGATACTTGACTGTGTGTGAATCCAGTCAGTTTGCAGTTATTTTTGGTACCATCTGCATTGTAACGTAGAAGCATTAGTATTCTGTAGTTACTATGTGTTTGTATTAGTAAGGTGGAGCGTTTATCTGAATTGCAGGTAGTACATAATCTGCTATGGTTTGCATTTTGTGCAAGTTGCTGAAATGGAATGGATTCACAATTAGGTATCGATACATACACAAAGTGCTCATTAGGGATGTGTTCTTGTGTCACATTGTTGCAGAGAGTGCATGTATGTTTCCACATGTATGAAATCTAGAAGATTTCATTTATAGGTATGTTTTAGTTTTTCAGTACTTGTATTAAGTACATTAGAAATGCTTGTGGAGCTTCTTGTGAGTTTATAGTGAATTTAACCATTTGTTTTAAGTACTTCTTGCAATCTGAGGTGAATCAAAGCCAACATTAGGTTGGAGACCATGCTCACTTCATCTATTAGTAGCATTTTCATTTGTTTTAATGCTCTGTGTAGTTCCATTGCAGCTTCTGTAGAAAGTTTGTAATAGTCTAATTTGTTTTGGTGTTCTACTGGCAGGAGTAGTAATCGGTGTAAAGTGACACCGCCTATGTTGTAGGCAGCTAAACCTGTGGGGGCAGGTACAACAGCTGACAGTTTGTTGTTTGTCAATTGTTGAAGGAACTTGCTGATGATTTTGATTAAGAATGTTTTGCCTGAACCAGCTTCACCACTGACGTATAGTAGTATAGGTTTGTAATTTTGGCAGTTACATTCTTTATTTTCGTGTTGTACACCATGGGCCTCATTATGAGTGAGGTGGAATGGGTTGACGGGCTCCGGTAAAGGAGGTGGACCCGTTAAACCTGTTCCGCCTCACTACAAGCTCCCCTCGCAGGACCCGGTAAGTAACACCTGGTCAAACCAGGTGTCCTTACAGGGTCCCGCGAGGGGAACAGGGAGCAAACAACGAGATGGTGTGTCTGGATTATCAGGTGTGTTCTCCCAAGAGGAACCCCCAGACCCTCCTTCATGGCCAACACCACAGTCAGAGGTTGCTTTGCAAGTTTTGTCAGTGCATGTTGACTTGTCAATCTGTAGTCTTAAAGATGTCACCGTTGAATGTGAATATATATTAGCATGGTTCATTATTCACAGCTTTTCCTTTGTATAACATGCATTATTAGCATCAATCCTAGGTTACATTTCAAAATGCATTCCCCCAGCAGTCTTCCCTCAATCAAGCTAAAGTACTTCCATTACCTTGTTAAGGTCATCCTAGTCCTGGGCGGGGATGTCTCTTGTCACACTTAAAACTTGACAAGGGATGATTGAGCCTGCCTGGCCCCCCCTTCGCCTCCTCGGCAAGTACAGGCGCAGATACCATATTCTCTTCATCCTCCTAGGCTCTCTGGTGGCAGGTTAATTTTTGCATGTATATAGCACTTCGAACCCTTAGGCATCTGAGCGCTGCTTTTTATTACCCATGGTGTGTGGTGCTCATTCATCGACCTCGGGTGGATGAAAGGCTGAGTTTGGCACCCACAGTGCATGGTGCTCATTTATCGACCTCAGGTGGATGAAAGGCTGAGTATGGTCTGCCGGGATTCGAACCTGTGTCAGCAGGCTCGGTACAGATGTCAAAGGGAGCACTCTACTCGCTATGCTATCTGACCGGCTGTTCCTTCTACCTATTACTCCTCACTCTGGCAGTACCACCATATGCACCTGCTCTTTTTACTTTAGTGGGGTAAGCATCTCCTCCCACCCCTGTGCCAGACCTCTTCAAGCCGAATTACCACCACCTCCTCTCCAACTTTTAAACAGCTGAGAGACATTTTACAACAAGTCCTGCAGTGGATCAGCAGCTCCATAAATCCCTGCTTTGCCATGACAATGACTATTGCCTACCAGTCTCCAGGCAACTCACCAGTTTGTTCCAGGGTTACAGCCCAACAAAACATACAACAGGAAAGTGAAAGTGATCTTGACCTTTAATAGAGAAACAACACCTCGCAACAGACTGTTAAGCACTGATTTGCCTGTCAACACCTTCCAAGAGATTCTGATTGTCTCGAACCCGCCACATCAACCTTGAACAAGAGTGTGAATGCTGATTTAGTCAGCTGGAGACTCCCAGAAGATCTTGTGAGCCTAGTGAATCGGGGCCATGGGTTTCGGTTTCACCCACGAGCCTGACCATTGTCAGGGTATAACGGTCAGCAGACGGTGTGGCTACTATCAATGATATTGTTTAAAAATTGACTTCCGGTTTTGAAGCTTAAGATGAAATCCAACACTTTATGATGCTCTTTTAATGTGCCTTGGTCTTAAAGATGAATTTCTCCATCCACTCTTGGTGTCAGAATCGGCCTTTTAGACAGCCGTTTGCTCGGATGACTTCCTTTCTATTCCCATAGTTGGAAAAGTAAATGTTGAGGTACTCTACTTTACACGTCTTCTTACCTAACTTCAGACTTGTATAATATGTGTCATGAAAGTCATGTATTCCTAAAAATGTACGCCTGGACCTAGTTTGACTTCGAAAACAATGAAGCTGCTTTCTCCTTTTAATTGTGTACAAAAAGTGGGGGTGCCCTGACTGGAGAAGTCTAAGCCGACTGCCGCTTATTGATTGCAGTCTAGGTTTAAAGACAATGCGATATCCTTGGGTGTCACCATTTGTGTATTTACCAAGGATAGCAGTACATGAAAGAACCATAATAATCCACTTGTGCTAGATCATTAGTCTGTAAAAGAACAGCTTTTATTAAGTGGCTGTCCTTGTTCTTTTACATATTGTTTGTAAAGAAATTGTAAGTACAAAATATATGGGTGTACATTTTTTCACCAAAGTCGCACATAGAAAATGTAAACAAATATAGAACAAATAGAAAAAAATTTGAAAAAGACATGTAGCAAAAAGATAAGACAAAGTCATACATGTGCATGCTGACAGAAGTATAACGACATTCTGTTGCTGTTAATACATTTCGTTTTTCTAATTGTAAAAAGTTATCCTTGAAAGTAAGTCCTTGGATAGGTCTAACTAAGCCAGGCTAAAGGGTGACCAAAAAGTAGTTGATCGACGTCACTGAAGTAAATCTCTACTTGGATTTGAGGGGACCCCGCCACACCGCTAGGGTAAAGGAGTCTCAGGACGTTTCGGCTTTAGTGGGTCACAGCCTTCTTCATGGAGCCAAGGAAAAGGGTCCCTCATCCCAAGTCTGTAGTAAGTGAATAGAAGTCAATTGCGACCCTCAAGAAGCTTTGCGTGAACTTCTCCATAGAGGAACGTTACAAGTAAAAATAAAAAGAATCTTCCCTCTGGTAAATGCGCCAGCTATTTACATATTATTAACCACCTCACGATCGTTCGCATTGCACTGAAGGGCTGAGCCTCAGCCCTTCAGTGCAATCCGTGCTCGTTTGCCGTGGTCCACGATACTTTTAAAGTGAATGCGAACGATCGTGAGGTGGTTAATAATATGTAAATAGCTGGCGCATTTACCAGAGGGAAGATTCTTTTTATTTTTACTTGTAACGTTCCTCTATGGAGAAGTTCACGCAAAGCTTCTTGAGGGTCGCAATTGACTTCTATTCACTTACTACAGACTTGGGATGAGGGACCCTTTTCCTTGGCTCCATGAAGAAGGCTGTGACCCACTAAAGCCGAAACGTCCTGGGACTCCTTTACCCTAGCGGTATGGCGGGGTCCCCTCAAATCCAAGTAGAGATTTACTTCAGTGACGTCGATCAACTACTTTTTGGTCACCCTTTAGCCTGGCTTAGTTAGACCTATCCAAGGACTTTTACTTTCAAGGATAACTTTTTACAATTAGAAAAACGAAATGTATTAACAGCAACAGAATGTCGTTATACTTCTGTCAGCATGCACATGTATGACTTTGTCTTATCTTTTTGCTACATGTCTTTTTCAAATTTTTTTCTATTTGTTCTATATTTGTTTACATTTTCTATGTGTGACTTTGGTGAAAAAATGTACACCCATATATTTTGTACTTACAATTTCTTTACAAACAATATGTAAAAGAACAAGGACAGCCACTTAATAAAAGCTGTTCTTTTACAGACTAATGATCTAGCACAAGTGGATTATTATGGTTCTTTCATGTACTGCTATCCTTGGTAAATACACAAATGGTGACACCCAAGGATATCGCATTGTCTTTAAACCTAGACTGCAATCAATAAGCGGCAGTCGGCTTAGACTTCTCCAGTCAGGACACCCCCACTTTTTGTACACAATTGTTAATGGCCCATAGTCCTGAGTCTTGGTAGGGCTTTCCCTCCCGTATCTTCTGCTTTCTCCTTTTAAGCCTTGGAAATGTAAAACTCCCTCTCCGAACAAGTTCACAGGAGCACTACCAAAGAGGATAGTGTTGCTGGCAGTCGTTTGTGTGGCTTGCAAGTTGCAAATTAAATTTGGAGTCCCTTCCAGGATGAAATCATGTGATTCAATAGTGCCTGACCAAACTCGGTTTGTCTATGTGTAATTGTATTCATTGCAGGGCATGAGGGTATTTCTTTATTGTGATGTATACGTTTGCGGCCCAGTTAGCCTGAAGAACAAAAGGTCATGCACAAAAGTGCAGCGTGCTGTGCGTCAGGCTTCTGTGGACATTAGGCCCGATTCATGGAAATGTGCTCAGAATCCGGCAGGGGCTGCGCACTGAGAAGTACACTGTGCGAGCTTGTGTGCAAATTAAAAAATGCTTGCTCCGCGTATTCATGGAATATTCTGGGCAACGTAACCATATTCGCAAGGCGTCCACTGAATGCCCCTGACACGCCTTGACGAAAAGCAAAAACAGCCTCGAGAGCTAGCTTTGCATGCTCCCTGAGTGCAAATACACGTACCCTTTAAACAGTGTGTGGGGTCCCTCACAAGCAGGCTTGCATTTTGGGGAACCTGTGCTGGGTCCCCCATAACCGTATCGGGCACCCTGACAAAATGCATATTAAAAATCGTAACTCGGTTCAAACCTCGAAAAATCTGCATGTGAACCCCGTAAACCATCCCTGCACCCTGCTACACTGCATACGCGCACCCTTAGGTTGGATCGGAACCCCGGTTGTGTACACGCACCCCAAGATCCTGCATGCAAACCACCTCTGTGCTGCCATTCCTATGCGCAAATGTGCTTACGCCTGCCTTTGGGTGAAGGACAGTATGAAGGACTTGCCTGGAAATTTCACAGCCGCGAGGTTGTGCGATCGAATCCATGAATACATCTCATGCTGCGCATTACCTGGCCCTCGCTTACTTTCTCTGCCACATATTTGTCCTATGTGTTCAATGTGATTTTTAGTTTTAGCGAGTGGTGTCTTTTTGTGTATAGGGGCAGGTTTTTATCTGAGTATTGATTTATATATAACACGTGGGTTACTGACTTGACCACGACACCGTACCCAACCCTGCTGCCATCCACCCCGTCACTCAGCAAAGTATAGCATAGCTCAGGGATGGACCACCGAAAGCTTCAAAAGAAAACGGTGCAAATGCTGTGAGACCTGATTACTTGTGAAGCTTTGACCTGCTGTGTCTATATTGTGCCGCGAATTCAATTATTCCATTCATAAACATTAAAGCGCCCAAACATTCATAAATGAGAAAAATACAAACACAACGAGCTTGTCAACAAACACCATAATGGAGACAGGTAAATGCCTGCACTGTAAACAAAAAGAACGCCAATCGTTATTTATCAGTTTTATTCTTTGACAAACCTGTTCAAAACAAGAACAAAGACAAAGCAGAACATTGTGTTAGGACTCTATAAAATCATTAACGCCTAGGTTTCAGGTACACGGTCCGTTTTCTTATTTTCTTTTCTTTGCAATGCTTTCTTCCCGTCGCTTAGAATCACAGCAGCTGTCTGGCTCGGAATTCTGTGCTGGCTGACGGCAAAATCAGTACGCGAGCGCCCTCTAGGCGTGAGTCTTAAACTTCCAGAATTTCTCGGAGAATTTTGCGATTAACAGCGTCTCGCTCATTAGGACTTCGGCGATAGTGGCCCGTTCGACTGTCTCTGCTTTCAGATTCTGTGCTGGGGACACAGCCACTTTAATTTTGTTTTATTAGTGCACGCATCGTTCGTTGGCTAAGTGGCAGCTCGCGGGAGAAGCTTAACAATGACTTTATTTAGCTCTTAATTCGGCTCAATATGTACCTGTCTTTATTCCAGCGATGGCTCGCTGTATATTGTGCCCCGCCTGCCGCAAATATGACACAATCACCTGTCGAATATTTCAAAGGCTATTGGTTCAGTCAGTGCCCTCTATAAATTCGCAGCACGTCAGAGTAACATCTTATAGGCGAGACTTTCAAGCCATAACAAGAGGTGTGCCATTGAATTAGCTGCTCCTGGGAAATGACTGGCAAACGCATAACTCCTCGGGCTTCCTTTAAAATAAATTGGATCTATCTCGGATGGAATCATGCTTCCCACCTAATATTCCCATGACATCTCTTTCACATCATTTTTTAAGTGCTGGCTGCAAATATAGCCTTGCTTGGAAAAGGCAGAACCGCAAATTGGCCCGCAGCAGGTGCCTCTTCAAATATATTCCTTCCGCGCGGTGTGTATGCGCGCGCCAGATAGAGCTGCGCGAGAACGCTTGGAACGCCATTATCTCCCTCCGTCGCCTCGGCGACACCAAAGTGAATCAGATTTCTGAGGGGCGCTGTTAGATCTCATCGCAGCCTTCCAGTCCCCAGCACGTGGCTTGAAATTGGAGCATTGCCAGATGAAATACTATAATTTGGTTGAAAGTGCTTCTGGTGCCGGGCAGATGTGTTTCTGGGGCTTTTACAGCAGGGAATCAAAGTTCTGCCAACTCAGACAAACACCCTGGCTTTGAAACAACACCGTCGAAGTAGTTATCGCTACAAAGCGAAAAGCAGGGCACAATTTAGTCCTCTTTTTTTCAATGTGAATTTTAAGATATGAATTGCACTAACTGCTTATGACTGAATTGCTTGTAGGACAAGCAGGGACACTGCCGCCACTGTTTTGTTTCGAAGAAACAAAGGCGCGGATTAACAAACGCAAAAGTGAACGTGTATCAACTGTGCTTTGTGTAATGTAGGGGTATGTGAAGGCCTACATCATGACTTTACAAAATATTTGCAACACATCAGGTGCCAGGTATGTCTAAATAACGTTTGCCACAAAAAAAGAAATACATAACAATGTGTGGAATTACGAATTCACACACACACACACACACGCGCGCGTACCCCATATCTAACCGTACATGTGAGCCATGTGAGTACAGAACCCACTTTGAACATCAATATTCCCACCAAAAAACACTGAAATAAATGTTACAAATTGGACGATGTTTGCACACTTGCTACACCAATTACACACCAAACACGTGTGAATAATTTAAACGTGCCAGAGATATGCATGCAACCAAACACGTTCAGGGATTTTCCTGTGATCGCCAGAATTTCTCAGGAATGTAATTTCACCAAAATTGCAGGTGTAGCGAAAGTGACATCACATGGCCCTTGACCTCTGATGACATCACAGGACGTGATGTCATTTCACCCCATCCCGAAGTCATATCACAGGAAGCGATGGAACACAACCTTTCACCCCTTGACAAAACTGGAAGTGGCATCACATAACATTGATCCCAAGGACACTTCGAAAAATATGGTTAGGATATCATTATAATGAGATATACATTTCATACAAGAATGGATCGCCATCTGTATCGTTAAGATCAGTAGACCAGTGTGTATGGGCCCATATTACCAAATTACTATAAATGCAAGCTGTCGTCCATGGCCCAATGATAATGATGTGTTATTATATAGCACTTACGCTCAATATCACCCAACCTGTGTTGGTACTCATGTATCGACCTCAGAAGGGTGAAAGGCTAAGTTGCAGTGTTTAAGAACAGACTAAATAATTGACTCACACCCTGAAGTGTGCATGAAATAAACCTTTAATGAGTCTAGAAATTATTGTTTTAAAATTCCAGAAAGACACATTATTTGCGATTCCTATTCTTTCTTATTGAGGGTCACTGCTGAAAGTGTTAGACTTATGGAGCCCCTGTTCTTTTTTATTTTTTTTTGATAGAGGCCTGAACGAGAAAGCCTGCCACTCCACAAGCTATGAGCCACACAGCGCTAGCCAGGGCCCAGGAGCTTGTATTAAAAAAAAGTGTTTTAGGGGTAGCAAGGGAGACCACAGGGGTAGCAAGGGAGACCTTAGGGGTCTCAGTCGCGACCCCTGGCAACTCCTAAATGACGTCGCTGGAATTGCTCCATTGAACATGTCCAAAATTATATGGTTTGATATGGCACCTATAACGCTCCTGAACACAAGTGTTTCTAGGAGCCAGAAGAAAGCACCCCCAGAATTCAGCCGATGTACAATGAAGGATGGTTTACGCGTGTATCATGAGTCCGTTAGCTGTGACCTAAGCATCTCAGAACTTAAGTTTGAAGATCACAAGTAACAGTCTTGTATCGTCCTAGGGATTTGGTGCTGCAAATAAGTTGAAATGAGGCAGAGAGAGAACGTGCATGAAGGCTAAACAATGGGAACACTAGAAGAGAGAGAGTGAAAAGAGGGAAAAAAAGAACACGGAAAAAGGAAAAAGTCATAATGGTCAATGAGTAGTAGTGAAATATGGTAAAATAAAGTGGAAACATTGAAATGGACATGGGGAAGGGAAACAAAATTAGTTGAGGTGATATGACAGGCAGAGCTGCCATCTCAAGTCAAACACTTATTTTAGGAGACATGCTGAGCCCCTAAAGCTATCTCCTTGCATGACTGCTCTCCTGAACAACTGACTGGTCCTTCCACACACCACGCAATGATGTACAATAGATCACATGCCACAGATATCCCTCCCCTCCCAATGCAAACAGAAACTAAACAAACCCCTGCCCTCTCCCTTTAATGACATCCATGGAATCCTTAAGCTATGTACAAGTGTGCTGTGGGATGTATTGACCCACTTTTGCGCTGCTATGCTGCATCACTCTGTTATAATGGTGCCAGAAACAGCAAAATGGCCGCAAAACCCTTGTGCGTGCGAAAACCCCTGAAAATCGTGCTTTTCAACGCACCAAAAGATGGCTACCCAATCTGCCATGCATGTTGTCAGTGGTTGTTAGGCGGAAACCTGTGCAGTTCCCTCTGGGACCACTGCAAAAGATTTAGGACTACAGGCGTTGGCGGTGAACCCACTTGGTAGCAGTCTGCACCACACAGATTCACGTGGTAGCTGTGGCTGAGCAGTCAGACTTCTCTCAAGAAAAGTTGAGCAGTATGTGGAGTATACAAAATAGGGCAATTCACAGCAAGACAAGCAAACACGCAACAAGGCTTAGTGTAAAGATATTAAGGCATTTATTTATAACACAACATCTAGGGAAAACACTAAAGCAAATCACGGCAAACAAATCAAACACAATTAATCTACAAAGTAGAAAACGATCAATCCCCCTAGCAAAATATCGACAACTCTAGGTTCTACCGGTACCACTTATTTCCAGACAGAGGTGTATACCTCAACCTAGATGACACTCGAATATTAGTTAGGATGGGAGAGAAAAAGATAGGCAGGTTATGAAATCAACACAGTTCAATCCTACGCGGATAAAATGCAAGGCAGGAAGGCAAGAATCACAATAGATCATAAAGTTCGGAGGCCAGGCCCACTCGGAGAGAGGCAAGGCGCGATGTCCCAAAAAGTCTCTAGTGGAGATGCATTCAAGTCTTTATAGCAAATTGTTATCGGCAGATTGAACCAGTTCAGAACAAAGAATGACCAAAGCTTGGAGGCGACCCAGCGGAACGGAGAGGATTAAGACACCTCACTCGAACCGAACGAAAGGGAAGCCAGGCGGACACGGTACCTTGTTGTGGAGGGCAGCTCCGGCGGGGGCAGTTGTTCCTGGTGGTGGATGCACGTCGGGTCTTGGCCAAGAGTAGAGATGATCTCGTCGTCGAAGGAAAGTGAAGTCCGGTGCACCACCAGGGAAGAGACCAGCCGCGGAGTGCTCCGTCACAAGGCATCACCTTTTGGTCGCGGTACAGGGGTTGTGGCTATCCGGTTGCCGAGGTGCTCTGCACGGGCAATTCGACCACTGCGTCCTGAGGCGAATAAAAAGCAAAGGGGACTGGTTGTTCCCACAAGTCAGGGGAAGAGACTCTCCGGCAGGGAGATCTCCTCTGTCGTCGGGAAGTGGTGAGTCGGCTCAGCAGGGCTCCACCGGAGGTGTTGTCGTTGCAGGTCGGCTCAGCGTTACCCTCGTCGGATTCTTAGGTCCTGTGGCGACTTCTGAAGATCCAGTCCCAAAAACCCTGCTTTTATGCAGAAGACCCCCATTCATTCAGCCTAGCTGTCAATCAACACATGCTAAGTGGTGAGCGGGAAGGCTCACCACCTGGGCCAATCACTCCAGAGTGCGACCGGAGTTGGCAAGGCAACTCGGTCCAGGGTGCCTAAACCCCCTCCCACACCCCTGTGGTAACCCAGACAGAATGGCACCACTATGGAGTCTATGGTGGGGGACCCGCTAGGGCGCCCCCGTGTTACGACACGTAGGGTGCGGTGTAACACACATAGAAAAACATATGAGACCCTATGGAGTAAAAGACCCCATAGCCCATCGAACACATTGACATTTCAAAGGAATTATACACATACATGTCCAAGAGTGGGAGAAAAGAGTCTCACTCTTGGCAGGATGGAAAAAAACAAACTCCAGAAATCCAGCAAAGCTGCTCGGGGACTCACTAGGTTAGGAAATTCAGCCTTAACAGAGAATTCTCCCCAACACTCACCCCCCCCCCCCGCAGACTAAGGGACAGGAGGATTTAATCCACTCCTGGATGAATCTCATACCTCTGGTCGATGACATACATCCTAGAGAGACCATCAGCATTTTGATGGTGACACCCTGACCTGTGCTCAATGGTGAAATCAAACCCTTGCAGGCAGATCGACCATCTCAATAGTTTTGGGTTCTCCCCTTTCATTTGCATTAACCATCTCAAGGGTTGGTGGTCAGTCTGAATAACAAAAGTAGAACCATACAAGTACGACCTAAACTTCTTCAGAGCCCACACGATAGCAAAGCACTCTCTTTCGATTGTTGGCCACCTTGTTTCAGGATCCTTCAGCTTGCGGCTGATGAAGCAAACGGGGTGCTCCCTACCTTTCCCATCCAGTTGACTGAGTACGGCACCTGTTCCTACATTGGAAGCGTCTGTCTGCACAATGAAGTGTTGGCGGTAATCAGGAGCTCTGAGTACTGGGGCTTGGCCAAGAGCCTGTTTCAGGTTTTCTAAAGCCTGATTGCACTCCTCGTTCCATTTAACCTTTTTAGGAAATTTGGGCGAGGAGATGACATTCAGTGGAGAAGCTATGGTCCTATAATTCTCTATGAAATTCCTGTAATACCCAGTGAGGCCTAGGAAGGCTCTCACCTGGGTTTGAGTAGTAGGCGTTGTCCAATTTTGCACAGCTTCAATCTTACTGAGCAAAGGCCTTATTTCTCCACCGCCTACCTCATGCCCAAGATAGACTACCTTACTCTGTCCAATTTGGCATTTACTTGCCTTTATGGTCAGATTGGCTCGTCCAAGAGCCTGCAAAACATCTCTCAGGTGGATTACATGTTCTTCCCAGGAATTGCTGAACACTGCGATGCCATGCAGAAGTCCTCCATCCAATTCAGAACCTGCTTTACCATCCGTTGAAACGTAGCAGGTGCATTCCTCAGTCCGAAAGGCATTACCTTAAACTGGTATAAGCCAACGGGGGTAGAAAATGCAGTTTTCTCCTTGGCATGGTCTGTCAGGGCTATTTGCCAATAGCCTGACGCCAAGTCAAATGTGCTGAGGAACTTGGCGGCGCCCAGTTTATCCACCAACTCATCTGTTCTTGGCAAAGGGTGGGCATCAGTCGTGGTGACTGCATTAAGAGCTCGATAATCCACGCAGAATCTAAGTTCTTTAGATCCGGCCTTTGGTACTAACACAACTGGGCTAGACCATGAACTACTAGAGGGCTCTATTACCCCGAGATCAAGCATCTTGCTGACCTCACCTTTGATGTGGGTTCGTACGTTTTCTGACATGCGGTATCCTCTGCTTTTGACCGGCAGACAGTCGCCAGTGAGTATGTCGTGCTGGCCCCAAGGGGTCAAGCCTGGTGAAAGCGAGAACAGAGAGGCAGACTGATTCAACATAGATTTGCACTCTTCTTGTTGCTCGGGTGTCAGATTGGAGGAGGGATTCACTCCTTCAATTTTTTCATCTAAAGGTAAGACTCTGAGGAGATCCGGAAGAGCTTCACTCTCTTCTTCTTCCTCGGATGATGCTAGAAGCAACGCTCCTACATCAGGTCGCGAGACATACGCTTTAAGTCGGTTAGTGTGAAAGACTGTCGGAGCCTCCTTGGGATTGCCAAAGTCCACCAGATAGTTAACCTCTCCGAGTTTACCCACTACTCGGAAGGGTCCCATCCACTTATCTTGCAAGAACCTCTGCCTTGTTGGGATCATAACGAGAACGAGCTGGTCTTGAGCGAACTCAACCATGTTAGCCTTTTGATCGTGCCAGTGCTTGACCTATGCTTGTCCAGCTTTCAAGTTATCGCTTGCTTCCGTCATCATGTGCGACATTCTCCTCCGGAGACCTATCACGTAGTCAGTCACTCTGACTTGCATGGGGCAAGGAGCACTCTCCAACCCCTCCTTAATCAGGGCCAATGGACCTCTGACGGGATGACCATAGAGTAGTTCGAAGGGAGAGTAACCTACTCCCTCCTGAGGGACTTCTCTATAAGCAAAGAGAAGGCATGGCAATAGAAGGTCCCACTTACGCTTAAGGGGTTCCTCTAGAGCACCTATCATGCTCTTCATGGTTCGGTTGAACCGTCTACCAACCCATTGGTTTGTGGGTGGTAAGCCGTTGAGAACTTGTAAGTTACTCTGCAGGTTTTCCACATGGCTTTTATGTAGTGGGACATAAAGTTTGACCCCCTGTCAGAGATTACTTCCTTAGGAAACCCGACCCTGGTAAAAATACCAAGGAGGGCCTTAGCCACAGCCGGAGCTGTAACAGTCCTCATAGGAATTGCCTTAGGATACCTAGTAGCATGGTCTACTACAACAAGTATAAACCTGTTGCCTGAGGAGGTTGGAGGATCAAGGGGACCAAGGATGTCAATCCCTACTCTCTCAAATGGGACTCCCACAACCGGGAGAGGCACTAACAGTGCCACGTTCTTGGATCCAACCTTACCAGAGATCTGGCAGGTGTGGCAGCTCCTGGAGTGTTTTTCTACATCGGCCCCCATCTTTGGCCAATAGAAGTAGAGCGAGAGCCTTTCCTTAGTCTTCTTGAAACTGAAGTGACCAGCCAAAGGAATCTCGTGGGCTAACTGCAAGAACTGTGGTCTGTTCTCTTGGGGTACTACAAGTCGTTTGTAGTCTCCAGGTGCAGACTTGGTCGGTTCACTGTAGAAGAGGCCATCTTCCCAGTGCAACCTGTATTTCCCAGGCTCTTGCCCTTCAGCCTGAGCTTCTGCCTGATGGCGAAGACCTTCCAGAGTTGGACATTCTCTCTTACTGAAGTCTACCCTGCTGGGTCCACCTTCTGCCAGTAAAGACTGCAGCTCAGGATGGTCAACAGGATCCAGATCTCCAATGAGTTCCTGGCCTTCCATTAGCTCTTCCTCAGAGTCTAATTCTACCACGCAGGGTTGTACCTCCCTCTCAGCCTCGGCTGGAGGTGGAGTTACGGGTGTGACGTTGGACAACCGCGGGGAAGTCCGTGTCGGCTGCACTGGAATGCTGGCGGCTGGTTTCGGGATAGAAGTCTTAGGTTTCCCCTTCGCTTCAAATTTCTTGGAGACAGCGGCCGACAATTCCAGTGGAGCAGTAGTGATTTCTTTCTTCATCATCTCCTGGAGAGTACCGCGCATGGTCCTCTCTCGTGCGGGTCTGGTTAGCTCCTGTAACCGTTTACTAGGCGGTCTGGGAGTATGCGATACAACTCCGAGAGTTTTCAAATCGTTACCCAACAGTACGCGTCCTGGTACCTCACTCTGTATGCTGACAGGTATCTTCACAGTCATGTCGTTACACTGGATGAGAATTGGTAATTGGGGAAGCATCTGCACAGGCCCTCCAGCTAACTTGGTGAGGCGTTTGGGTGCCTTAGCAACATCCTCAGCCTGAAAAAACGATTTATCCACCACAGTTATGCTGGCCCCAGTGTCCCTAATGGCAGGAGTCTCCTGACCATTCACCTGGACACTGTCCTTATAATACTCTTTAGTATTATCGGGGATAGAATTATAGACATCTAAATTCTGTTGTTCCCACAACCCCAGAGATACTAAAGAAACGCTGGCTGAGACTCCAATGGGTTCGTCAGCTAGCAGTAGAAAGTTTCCACTTGCCATTTGGACTTCCTCCTCTGGAGCGAAGGCTAAGGAGACAAGCTGGACCCCTGAAGGTTTACCCTTACATCTGGGATCTCCTTTGACGTGGTCAGTCGAGCCACAAACAAAGCATTTACCGAATGCTTTCTGAAATGGTGGCTTGTTCTGACCTCCTTCCGGTTTGGCACCAGAAGACACACTATTCTGCTGTGGTTTTCTCGGTGGCTTACCCTTCTGGTTTTGTTTGGGGCCCTCTTTGGAATGTGAGTTATTCGAATTCTCTTTTGAGTCTTTTTTAGGCTGTTTTCCCTCATCCTTTTTCTGAGTTGCCCCAGAATCCTTATGAGTAGCCCTGTTGGCAACCCACAAGTCAGCAGCCTTAGCTAGTGCCCTGGAATCCAACTCCTTCGAATCAGCCAAGTGCTGTCTGAGCTCAGGAGAACAGGCATCATAAATAGACTCCAACATAAAAAGATTTCTCATACCCTCATAAGTGTTCACTTTGTAACCCTTAATCCATCCCTCTAAGTTTTTCAACCCTTCACTCACCCAGGTAGCCCAAGGGGTACCATCATGCTTTTTGAGGGTTCTAAACCTCTTAAGATACTGGGAAGGGGTCTTCCCGAATCTAGCTATCAAAGCTAGTTTCACACTTTCGTTATCCGTCTTATCCGCCTCCCCCAACTCCATTACCGCATCAGTCGCAACAGGAGGGAGCCTAGAGAACAACCAGGGAAGCAACGCATTCCCGGTGATGTCCTGGAGCCCATGATTGTATTCAAACAGTTTCAACCAATCCAACACATCCAATCTCGGTTCATACATACCCACTAATTCCTTCGGCATCCGGGGTCTTTTGGGACTGGAGCTCCTAGAGGAACCACAGGAGAGAGAAGCATTTTCCATAGACAACTTTTTCATTTCTGACTCGTGATTAAGTTCTATTTCCCTGAGTCTTAACTCAGCTTGCTTCTGCTCAGCCTGGGCATTCATCCGTCTGAACTCGAGCTCTTGGTTTCGTTCAGATTGAGCCAAGAACCGTTTGTATTCTAATTCGAGCTACATTTTTTCAAGTTCAAAATAAGCAGGGTTACTTGTGGGACCTGGTATGGGCCCCGTAGGTACAGCTGGTAAGGCAGGTAGAGGAGCGGGGGAGACAGTTTCGTTAGCCTCTCCGTCCTCGTCAGCCTCTTCATCGCTATCATCAGAATTACGATTCAGATCAACACCATTACTGTCGTCTACATTTGCTGGAGAAATTGGTTCCTCTGAACCAGTACCCAGACTTTGGTTCGCCAGCAATCTCTCTATTAGTTCTAACTTCTTGCCTCTTACAGAAAGATTTGCTTGCCTACAGAGAGCTCGCAAACTCTCAGTATTTTCACCTGACAAAGACTCTTGACTGTAAGTTTCCATCGTAGACATGTTTTTTTTTTTTTTTTTTTTTTTTTGAAAGTTGCTTTTTGTGCAAAGTTTTGTGGTTAGTTATCCTACAGTGTCGAAAAGCTCTCTAAACTGTATACTCAATACAAATCCCACCGCTGTACACCAGTGTTAGGTGGAAACCTGTGCAGTTCCCTCTGGGACCACTGCAAAAGATTTAGGACTACAGGCGTTGGCGGTGAACCCACTTGGTAGCAGTCTGCACCACACAGATTCACGTGGTAGCTGTGGCTGAGCAGCCAGACTTCTCTCAAGAAAAGTTGAGCAGTATGTGGAGTATACAAAATAGGGCAATTCATAGCAAGACAAGCAAACACGCAACAAGGCTTAGTGTAAAGATATTAAGGCATTTATTTATAACACAACATCTAGGGAAAACACTAAAGCAAATCACAGCAAACAAATCAAACACAATTAATCTACGAAGTAGAAAACGATCAATCCCCCTTGCAAAATATCGACAACTCTAGGTTCTACCGGTACCACTTATTTCCAGACAGAGGTGTATACCTCAACCTAGATGACACTCGAATATTAGTTAGGATGGGAGAGAAAAAGATAGGCAGGTTATGAAATCAACACAGTTCAATCCTACGCGGATAAAATGCAAGGCAGGAAGGCAAGAATCACAATAGATCATAAAGTTCGGAGGCCAGGCCCACTCGGAGAGAGGCAAGGCGCGATGTCCCAAAAAGTCTCTAGTGGAGATGCATTCAAGTCTTTATAGCAAATTCTTATCGGCAGATTGAACCAGTTCAGAACAAAGAATGAGCAAAGCTTGGAGGTGACCCAGCGGAACGGAGAGGATTAAGACACCTCACTCGAACCGAACGAAAGGGAAGCCAGGCGGACACGGTACCTTGTTGTGGAGGGCAGTTGTTCCTGGTGGTGGATGCACATCGGGTCTTGGCCAAGAGTAGAGATGATCTCGTCGTCAAAGGAAAGTGAAGTCCGGTGCACCACCAGGGAAGAGACCAGCCGCGGAGTGCTCTGTCACAAGGCACCACCTTTTGGTCGCGGTACAGGGGTAGTGGCTATCCGGTTGCCGAGGTGCTCTGCACGGGCAATTCGACCACTGCATCCTGAGGCGAATAAAAAGCAAAGGGGACTGGTTGTTCCCACCAGTCAGAGGAAGAGACTCTCCGGCAGGGAGATCTCCTCTGTCGTCGGGAAGTGGTGAGTCGGCTCAGCAGGGCTCCACCGGAGGTGTCGTCGTTGCAGGTCAGCTCAGCGTTACCCTCGTCGGATTCTTAGGTCCTGTGGCGACTTTTGAAGATCCAGTCCCAAAAACCCTGCTTTTATGCAGAAGACCCCCATTCATTCAGCCTAGCTGTCAATCAACACATGCTAAGTGGTGAGCGGGAAGGCTCACCGCCTGGGCCAATCACTCCAGAGTGCGACCGGAGTTGGCAAGGCAACTCGGTCCAGCGTGCCTAAACCCCCTCCCACACCCCTGTGGTAACCCAGACAGAATGGCACCACTTTGGGGGGTCTCTGTACAGAGCCTGCCAAAAGTGGAAAAAAGGGCTCGACCTTTGGTTTAGGAGTCACAGAGACGAACACAGACGCCATTTTAAAACCGAGTTCTGGCAGAAAATACCACTCGATAAACTTATTTAAGATAAGTAGATCAGTGGTACGTCAGAGATTAATGAGAAAAAGTATCAATCTCCAACAATGGGACGAATCCCATAGGGTTATGTTCGGGGTCGAACATAACAAGTAGTTTCCACTGCCACCAGCCAAAACTCGACGAGGGGGGGACGGGACAGTGCCCCCTCGAGTAACAGATCCAGGAGTAATCGAATTACCCCTACTAGTACGTCCACAATAAGATGGTTGGTACTAGTTCTGTTAGTAAATTTAGGTCTAGTAAAGCCAATGGTGACTTTACATGCCCGGGGAGACAGTAGTCAGTCCCCGGGTATGGAGTCTATGGTGGGGGACCCGCTAGGGCGCCCCCGTGTTACGACACGTAGGGTGCGGTGTAACACACATAGAAAAACATATGAGACCCTATGGAGTAAAAGACCCCATAGCCCATCGAACACATTGACATTTCAAAGGAATTACACACATACATGTCCAAGAGTGGGAGAAAAGAGTCTCACTCTTGGCAGGATGGAAAAAAAACAAACTCCAGAAATCCAGCAAAGCTGCTGGGGGACACACTAGGTTAGGAAATTCAGCCTAAACAGAGAAATCTCCCTAACAGTGGTGTAACAGAGCTCTCACTACTGAAATGTGTCACTGGGCTCCACAACAATTGAAAGTGGAGTGCAGAAGGAAAAAGCAGTGCTTTGCTAAATAAAACTCCGAGATAGCTTTAAATCTCTTTTTCTTTGCTGCTGAAACTTCAGAATGCCAGTACAAAACACCTTTCAAAAAATGCAAAATTCTTACTGGGTGCTACAATTCACTTAGTTATGAAATCATTGTGAACTTACCAGGTCCTGAAAGGCTGAAAGCATAGAGAGATTTTCACAGCAAAAGTGGCTTGCCTCTGGATCTGTCAAACATCTCTGTGCAGCAGAGGGCTACTGTGATGACAGCTGTCAGGGGCCTGCCTGATTAAACTTGAATATGTATAAACTGAAAATCAAATGCTTGCAATCTAAGAGGCCTGTTACTGATAGTAACCCATATTGTAATTGTTTGATCCCATGGTTTAAAATCTTGAATGAGAATTCTAGCTGTATTTAACAGGTTTTTCTCACAGAAGGAAGGTCTTTCCCCCAGCAAGAAATCATGCATAGGCGTTAATTACAGGGTAGGAAAGAACCTGGTCTACAGAGGCAAAACGAACAAAGACAAGCTGCAGCTCAGGAAATTCGAAGTGTGAAGACAGTTGTAAATGGCCTCTGCAAGGAACAAACTTGGGGGATGGCTCCTCGGATTCCAGGAAGAGACCAAGGGGTGGAGCCAAACAACCATTTGTTGCTTAACAAGGACAAAGAACACATTTTAAAAAGACTGATAACTTTCTATTTAAAACTGTGAAATATATAAAAATAACAGAGTTGTTAATTTAATTTCTGGCGGCATGGTGAAAAGGCACCAGAACTGTGTGACATATTCTGGACAGCAATGGCAAGAAATGTGATTTTACGCAAAATGTGTTTCCGCTAGAATTGTGAAATTTTATATGCTTATTCCCATGTTAAGCACACACTCTTGTAGAAATTTGCTTAAAAATTGGACATTTGTGTTCCTAGTGAAAAGGGCAAAATTCTGTGAAAAGCAGAGACAAGATCCCACAGCTACGGGGTTTTGAGGAAAAGCTGCTATGTAAAATATGTAATCTGTATTTGTGATTTTCATAGAGTTTGCACATGTGGAAATATGTATTTTGCCAAAAGTAGATTTTGTGTTCCAGGGGCTAGGGGTGGATGCTCAGCCTCATAAAATCACACCATAAAGATGACACTCTGTTTTCGCTCCTCCTATCAAGGCAGAGAGTACACTCTAACCCAATCACTGCTCAAAGGGGCAATCTTAGGCTAAACCTGCCCACACCCCCCCCTTATGATGTCATTTCAGAGCATTTATAGAAACAGCTCACAGCTCATAAACACATTCAGATTCACTCACTATCCTGATGCTGGCGGAGCACCCTGCTGCTGAACTCTACATCTTCCTTGCTCCAGACTCCAGGAACTTAACAAAGAAAAAAAAGGCCCACTGCATAGCTGAACCATTCTCAGCTAGGCCTCAAATTAATTCCAGAACAGAACCCCACAAGCCTAAGGGGAAGCAACATAATACAGCCAGGTGGTGCTGTTACTGCTTGCCTGCTGAAAATAAATATCTTCAGAAACAAGAAGGGCAGATCCGATCCAGTCCTGTGCCATGCTGTGACCAGAGCTCATTGCTGACCCTGTCCAGTCCTGTGCCATGCTGTGACCAGAGCGCCTTGCTGACACTGACCTGTCCGATGTACCCAGCCGTCTTTCCTAAACACAATCCAATCCCCTGGCCAAAATTGACGGTCCCATTTAAAAAAAAAAACGTATCCAGTGAGTATAAATAGGAAGAATTGTGTCACTAGCATATGTGCTTTGCATAGTCTTATCCCTATCTTAGACCCATCATATCTTGTATTCAGAACCTGTATTTTTAGGAGTATCTTTGCATTGTCTAAAACCTCTCTCGAAACCATCCTATCTTTCCTCCAGAACTAGTATTGTTAAAACTATCTTTGCGCTGATCCTTTTCTCTTCTGAAGAAAGTGAGTTTCCTTAGCAGGCAGTCACCCTGATCAAGTGACTGTGTTCCTGTGTGGTATTTTTTTTGTTCATAGACATACTCTAGTGTAAGAAACGCATTTGTCAATTTTAAAAGCACATTCCTGTTTTCCATTCTTGCGCCTATCTTGAAAAATGACCTCCACTAAAACGTCTGTAACTTCCTCAGTTTTTGTGATAGAAACACAATTTCTCCCGTTATCGTGACTATCGCACATTGAAAACTTTGCCGCAAATTTTCGTTTTGGGAAATTTGTCCACGTGCAAAAAATATTTTTTAATTGCTTCTGACTTGAATTGTAAGATTTCAAATGTTTTCTTGGGATTAAATTATTGCATGTGTTTGTATGCAAATATCCAAAGTGGCTCCCATAAGAATTTATAACAATTTCAGCAATTTTGACCGTATTTGGTGTTATTGCCCAGTCCATTCTAAAGATAACTTTAAAAGCCATCCTAACAGCTTGACAGTCAATTCTGTTTTCTCTTGTGTTTGAAAGGGGGAAAGTGGGATTGATATTCTGTTTGCATTCTGCCATTCCTGAATAACTGCTCTCTCCTCCTATCTCTTTACATTGCCTATTGGGGGTTGAGGGGTGTGCAGGGAGAACCTTTAACCACAGAGCTATCTGATCTGAACCCACACAAAAGTATTATTTTCTGTGCTGAATTGGTTTGCTCAATACTTGCTCCTTGTGTATTAAAGATATTATTCAGTGTTTCATCACCCCATTGGTGATTGTTGTGTACTTATTAAAACATATTGTGATTAATTTTTAAATACCAAAATAAATATTTATCTTTGCAAACCAGCCTGATTCCTGGTTCAGTGTGAACCAGGGGGGGGGGTTTCCAGGAGAAGGGTGTGATATGAGTGGTATATCGTTCAGAATAAAGAACTTTTAAACAAAAAGAAATAAGGATTTCAGTTGTGCACTACACGCTAGGCGTTGACTTGGGTGTGTGCCGGATGGAAATCACTTACAGCTTGGGGGCTCGTCACGAGATCCTGAATTAGACATACCACTTGAGACAGTCTAACACAGTGTTCTAACTGAAAGGGGTACATACACCTTATTGGGCTACCATACTGTGCTACACTGTAAAAACACCCTTAAATAGAAATATTCAAAGGATTTAGGCCTGTTTTGCAAAAGTAAAGTAACCCGGAGATGGGTCAGAAGGAAATTAATATTTCTAGAATGGCGACCCTAGTGAAAATTAATATTGCAAGGGAACACCCACTGCACAAATTGTTTGTCAGGGGTGAATGGGTAGAGCAGGATGAGAAAGTTTGGCTGCAGGAAATCAAACAACAAGTCACTGCCACATAATTAGATAAATGGCAGGACCAGGGTCCATTACACCAGGCACTTACTGAATTGTATATGGCCCCAAAAGTAAAAGAAGAGCAATGTCAAATTGCCAAAATAGTGGCTTAACTGTACCTCCACATTGGAGTAATACAGGAAAAACATGGCAAAAGCCTAGATCTGGCAAAGAGGCAAGTACAATCCCTAGAGAAAACCCAAACTGATCTGGACTCTGCAGAGCAAGGGCTACAAAAGAGCCAAGAATCAGAGCGAGATAGACAGTAACTGACACAAGTAAAGGAAGATTTGGATCTCCTGCAGCAAGAGAAGGCAGAGCAAGATACCAAAATACTGACACTGCAAAAAGAGTGTCAAGAAAGGTTGGATTCTCTACAACAGAGCCAAGAAAAGCCAGAGCAGCAATTAAATTATAATAGAGCCTGCACAGGGCAGATGGTTGCCCTAGAAAATCAGATTGATGAACTAAAGGAGGAAAATAATAAATTAATAGTGAAGGATCTCCACACTCAAACAGATTTTGATGATGAGCACCAGAAATTATATGCCATTAGAAAACAAAGGGACAACCTGGGTGCATAGAGGGGCACTCTAACTCAGGAAAGGGACGCCTTAGGCCAGGAAGTCAGGCATTTAAAAACCAAGTTAGAAGAAAATCGCCTGACGCTTCAGGGACTGGGTGAACTCAAAATTGACTATGAAAAGCTGTTAGAGCATACCAGGAGGGAGGAAGATACTCTGTCAAAGAATAATCAGGCCAGTAAGGACCAAACTCAGGAGGTGAGTCTCCTGCAGCAAAAATTGGCACAATACTCCCAATTCAGACAGGAAGCACAAAGAGACAATGAGGCTCTCTGTGAAAAAATGACAGGCTCCACAGACAGATAGCCATGCAAGAACAACCCATAGAGACCACTAAGGCCTTAATAGAGGCACAAAAGGGTCAGATTCTTGCATGTCATCAGGGAGTAGGGGCTGAAAGAGATGAGGTTAGATGGGAGAGGGAAACCCCTGAGCATAACCTCAGGAACCCTGGCATCAGGGACTTTAATCCCTTCAATTCCACGGACTCTGCCACCCCCCTGTCCACTGGCTCATATGAACCAAGGGCCACAGGGGTGGTAGACTTCAACACAATGGGAAATATGGGGCTAATAGGTCAGCGCCTCCCAGAAATGGATGGGTGAGAATCTATGTACAGGTTCCCAAGTGCTAGGGCCATCCTCTCTGATCAAGGAGACCCCAGAGAGGGGAAAATGAGAGAACTGGATCCTCAGAAATACCACATACCTAGGGATCAGTCGGTCAAATTTGCTGGGGAATTTCATGAGACTAGGCCCACTAAGAGCATCCTAAAAACCTCTTCCCAGCTAGTAAAGTGGGGGGTACTCAGCCAATCCTGCGAGCAAGGAAGCGTCAGAAGACTCTTCTGAGTGCCAGAGGTCCCAAGAGACTAGGCTCCCACATCCTGCCAGCCATTCTCAAGCTCACAGAATCCAGGAGAGTCTAGAAGATCAGACAGCCACCTCTGGTAGCAGTAAGTCTGAGTCAGAGGATAAGTGGACCAGGGTGACCAGAACTAAAAAGGCTAACAAAGTCAAGAGAGCTTTACTCAAGGATCCCCTAATGCAAATAAAAGCTATTACGAGTGTCATTATGCTCTACCACAAAAATGCCAAATATTCGGCTTGGGAGCAGCTTGAATTGTTTCAGCAGATGATGGAGACTTTCCACCTGAAGGGCAGCCAAAGCTGTATTCAGTATGTAAAGTGTACATTTTCAACTGAGTACTCCAGCTTCTTTGCAGGTCTGGAGGATCAGAACCATTCCACATGGTCCACCTATATGGCGGCCATCCTGAAACATTTTTCTATTCATAGAAACCCTCAAGAGGCCTGCACGGCAGCCTACAACCTGCAATGTGGGGAAGACCAGGCCCCACAAGAATTTGTCCAGGAATTGAAATGCGCCTTTGCGCAGACCTCTAGGAGGGTGCGCACTGACAGTAAGGAATTTGTGAACACCTTCTTTCATGCTCTCCCTAAATACATTATGACCCAGCTAGTGAGGGACTTTCATGAGAAAAGATCACTAGACTGGGTCATTGAACAAGCAACGTGCATCTATGAAGTGCAGAAGCCACTAGAAAGTAAAAATATTAGCAAAAGTCCCAAACCAACCAACACCCCTGCTGCTGCCAAGGTGGCAGAGGTGAAGGTTGCCCCCATATTAGATCTGGAGATGGGGGGGCCTAAAAATCTTCCTGCGCAGAATCAGACCAACCCCAGACCCAGAAGGCCGTTGGTCTGATCCCAAACAGGGAGTCAGGGAGGTAACCCCACAAATGGGACCCCTAACTTCCCTGACTATATCAGCCCACGCTACAAGGGCAACAGACCAATCCTGGGCTATGTGTGGACTCCCCCAGCCCAATGGGGGGGGATCCAACCAGACAGCTAGAAATCCAGGAAACTTCCCTCCTCACTTTCCCCAGGAGGGCAGTAATCCCCCAAATGCCAGACCAAATTTCTTTCCCCGGTACCCGCCAAACCTCAATCCCAAAAAAAACCCTTCTTTCTTTCCCACCTTCCTGAGCCCAGACAGCCCAATCCGGGAGAGGGGAGGCCAAGGGTGGAGGGGTACCCAAACTATCCCAACCAGGGGTATTATGCAAGAAGGGATAGTTGCCCTTCCCGGGATCAACCGAGGGTAGACCAGAGGACCCCGTACCAGCCAGAGCGGGTGACCCAACTGGAGCGCCAGGTCCAGAACATGGCACAGGATCTGGGTCGCATGCTGAGGGCTCAACAGAACCCTCAGATGAGCATGGCAGACCAGAACTCCTCAAATCCAGGGTCTGGTGCTCCAGAACAATGACGGGAAGAACCCCGACAACCCACCTATTCCCAGGGAGGAGGCACAGGGGGGTGGCGGGTGTAAAGCCTTAGAGGAAGATTCCTTCCCCACTTGTGTAAAGCCCTGGAAACCCAGGAACTGGAACCTAAATCTCCTGTCCCCGAAAGTCTGCAACCCAAGGAACAGGGGGTAGGAGAAATAAAGAGCCTAAAAAGGCCCATTTTGTGAAGGAGGTGCAAATCTTCCAGTTTGAAGGAGAGGGACCTCAGAGGATTCTTGGAAAAGGATCTTCTCCTTCAGGGATGGGGAACTCCTCCCAAAGAAAAATAGGTCCCAAAGGATCCCAATCCAGACTGGGTAGATGTGGGGACCGAGTTAAAACCGCCCATCATCAAACCCCAGAATGACCAGCACGGAAATCCCTTTGTTCAAACCCATTCTGGTCACTACCACCAAAAAAGGGGGGGAGCCGAGAATCAGAACCAAGGGAGTCCAAAACTTCCCCCATATCTAGAAGTCACCTTTTCCTTACAGGTTCCCAAGATCCCAAACAGAATCCTGCCCAAATCACCTCTCTGTCAGTATCCAAAGCAAAGACATTAACCCACGACTTATCCACAAATGTGCATTATCTTTGTCCCCTTGAGAAAAAGGAAGGAAGATTTTATGCCCCGATCCAAATACAGGGGCAATGTACAATTTTGGCACTGGTGGACACGGGATCCCAAGCCACCCTTCTGTCAAAAAGGGCCTTTGATCAGCTGAATTCCAGAAGGGGGGAGAAATACCAAATTCCTCTCACCCCTTTTCCTGGACAACTTCAGAACCTCGGTGGGAAGGAAATTCCTGTCAAGCGGACTGTGGATTTAGACATTAAAATTGGGTGACACAAGGTGAAGCACCCGGTCATAGTTGTGACTCCAGAGGTCACACCATGTTTACTAGGGAATGACATCCTGTGTAGATTGTCTCCCCTCATAGGTTGTGTAAAAAAGGTCCTCTGGACCCAGACTAACCGACCAATAAAATTAAAACATAGTGTCAACCATGTTAGTTTAAATGGCACATGCCACATGGTTGAACAAAAACTTGACCAAATTAAATTCCATTTCCAGAATAACTAAATCCCAGACGTTCTAGGACAACAAACTGGTGATGGGGAGTCCTCTCTATTTCTGAAAATCAACCTTCCTTCCAGTCTAAGGTGGCATTCCACACTGGAAGGAAACACTCTGAAATTCTATACAAATTCACAATCAGAAAATCCCATTCCTACAGTCCAAAATGATAAGAAATCAGCTCAAAGCGTGGCTGATATTCAGAAAATTGGAGAGCAGTTGTTCATCCCTATTCAGTTAAATGAGGGGAAGGACTCTGTTCTCGCCCGAGTATGTGTGAACAATGGTAAGAGCTTCATCAGCGAGGCCATGTTCCGCAAACTCCCAAAAGATCCAGCCATTCCCACATTTAAACTATATGACAAATGGGAAATGAACCTGGAAACACCCATTTCCAAACACCTCCTGCCTAGCAGGTGAATGCTCAAAATGTCCATAGGCAACAAGAGCATAGTCCATAACTGTTGGGTCGTGCGAGATGTCCCTGCTGCATTTTATTCAGGCAGTGACATTCTCAATCACTTTGCCATTAGTTTGGACCTAATAAACTTCAAAGATTGGTCCCGATTAGCGGGTAATCCCATGGACTTTGATGACCCAGAGAAAGCATTTCGGTCAGCTCAACTGCTGCCATATGCAGATCAAATTCAGATTGGAGAGGAAGTCACCATCCCAGAGCGGACCCGGCAATTCTCACTGGAAGTAAAAATTATAAAAGGACAGAAACTGAAAAATCCTGACGCCTATGTCCATCTCAATGCTCATTTACAACAGCAAGGGTTGAGGGTAACCCCAAGACCACTAGTCAACATAGAACACAACATCATTCCAATAGAGGTGGATAACAGCGACCTAAAGAGTATCACTCTGGGTGCCGGCACCATTATTGGAATAGCGACTGATGACTGACATTTTTCCATAGAGTTAGGTAACAAACTGTTAGGACCAATCTCCAAGGACTGTTTTGACAGTGATAGCGATGATGACACAACACCAGACAGGATCTTCACCCGGCATGGGGGGAATTTCCTGGTGTACTCTTCCTGCCCTTATGGCAAGGAAGATGTGACCTGTGACTTCAGGAGGGATAAGGTGATTTTTCAAGTCCACAAGGCCTGCCTTCCCCACCTGAAGCCATTAGTCCAAATCAGCATTTTGACCAGGAACTTCTCCACCCAGCTGGAGGCGGCCGCTGAGATAGCCAAACCAGAAGTCTTTCCAAGCTTCAGGCAGATGGTTGAAGAGAGAGTCAACCTAGCTGATGCCTGTGAGATTCTGGAGCAAAAGAAAACCTTGAAACAAGTTTTCTTAGATTTTCAGGATCTCTTTGCGGTGGACTCATATGACTGTGGTCGCACCGAAATCCATACAACAACAATTCCCACGGACCCTGGCCTGACTCCTGTGTTTGTGAAGCTATACTGCTTGCCTCTCGCATCTATGGAGTCCCTCACAGAAATAATTGAATACCTTGAGTCCCGTGGGATAATTCATCCAGTTCACAGCACCTTTAACAATCCGGTGCTGTGGATTTTAATACTAAATGGCCAGTGGAGACTCTGTGCTGACCTAAGGGAGCTAAACAAATGGGTCCACACGTCCTGATGGCCTCTTCCCTACATTGACCAAGGGCTGGCACAGATTCAGGGGTCAAAGGTGTACACTGCCATTGACCTGACCAATGGGTACTGGACCGTTCCTGTCAGTCGGGAGGACAAACACAAGCTGGCCTTTACCTTCGGTGGGCAGCAGTACACATGGACCCGGACTCCCTTTGGATACATCAACTCCGGCAATGAATTTAATATCTTCTTATACAAGGCCATGCCTAAATTGGGTGAAAGGGGTAACCTGGCCTATGTAGATGGTGTTCTGATCAAAAGCTCCATTGTGGAAGAACACATTGCGGAGATCCATTATGTTCTGACACAGTTGAGGTTTGCTGGAGCAAAACTATCTTTCCAAAAGGCAAAGTGGTGCAGGACCTGTGTCAATTTCTTGGGGCATGAGATAACTCCCAAGGGTCTCTGTCCCCAGCAAAAGAATGTGGAAGCACTCCTGAAACTAAAAGACCCCACAACTCTGCATGAGCTAAGGAACCTCCTTGGACTGACAAATTATAGCAGAAAGTTCATTGCGGATTCCGCAGAGATCACAAGGGGGTCAAGTGGGAGTGGGGTCCAGAACAAGCCGAGGCAGTAAAGCAACTAAAAAGAAGTCTCTCACAAGCACCTTGCCCAGCTCACCCTGTCAAAAATATGGAGTTCTTCTTGGAGTCAGGGTTCTCAAATACACGCTTGACTGCAGTATTATACCAAAAGCATGGCAAGGTCAATAAAGCAATCTCCTATGCAAGTAAGACTTTATTCTCTGTGGAGGAAAAAATCAACGATTGTGAGAAGGAACTCTTGGCAACGGTGTGGGCATTGAAAAATGACTGCCCGTTCATCCAGGGGGAACACATCATAGTGGAGACTCCACACCAGTCTCTGCAATATCTTCAAAGTGACAGAATTCGGGCTGGAAATATGAGTAATTCCAGAGTTACTTTCTGGATTCTGCCAATGCAAGGCTTTCCTGTGGAGGTCAGATATGGCCAAAACAAAGAGTCCCCTTGCTCAAGGTCCGGCTAACCTGTATGATTGTGCCAGTGATAACTGTCTCGAGGACAAAAGTCTTAAAATCCAGGACAACATGGAGGTGTACCTGAATTCCCTGCACAAAGCCTATAAAGAAGACAAGTGCGAGGGAATGCCCACTGTCTACGTGGATGGGTGCTTCTACCATGTTGACAACAACGGGGAAAAGACACTGGTGGCTGGCGTTGGGAATGCCTGGGTGAATGATGTGACGGAACCCTCCCTGGATACAAAATCAGTCCCCGTAGTAGTCAGGTGGCAGAGCTGATGGCAGTTCATCAAGCAATCATCACTGCTGTCCAACACCTACTCCACAAACTGGTCATAATCACTGATTTAGATTATGTCTGGAACGGATAGTGGAGGACCTGGTTAATTGGAAAACCAGAGGCATGCTATGTGCTAACAACAAACCACTAAAACATGGAAAACTAATACAAAATATTGATGACCTGGTCACCTCTAGTGGGATGACCATCTACTGGAAAAAGATCAAGGGTCATTCCAAAGTAGAGGGACCAGACAAAACTGGAAAGCCATCCAAGGGGATCTCCTTGAGATCGAGTCCCAGTTGGGGGAAATCCAGGTCACTGCTATCACTAGGTCCCAGACAAATCTCACAATGAACTCTCAACTGCTCAGTGGAATAAGAAGGCCTCAGATGCTGATTTAATCAGGCTCAAAAGGGGGATCCAATCATTGGTAAGTTTTATCAACACATTGAGGACCCTGAGAACTTTCCCCTGATGGATACCGATTGCATTGGGAAAGAGGACCTTAGAGTGTTGATGAAATGTCCAAAAATGTTCTGAAACCAAGATGGTTTGTTGGTGAGGAGATCCATTTCTGGCTGTGACCAGTGGGTGTTACCTACCTCAAACCAAAGCCTGAGGCTAAGTAACACCCATGATGCAGCCACAGACGGTCATCGGGGGTTTCATACTACATTAGAAATCTTGTGAGAGGTTGCATACTGGCCACACATGGGACAGGACCTCAACCAATACTTGGATGGGTGTCTTGTGTGTGTGCACAATTTCAGCCAACATCACCCACACACCGTGCTCCCCTCCAAAAGAGGGAGATGACACTGCTTTGGTCAGATATACAAGTAAATGTCATTGGCCCCTTATTCACTCCTCAAGGGGGAACAAGTACATGTTAACCGTAACACGTAACACGATTGTTTATTAAATGGGTGGAATGTCTCCCGACCCAAATTGCAAGGCAGAAACAGCAACTTTCCTGATTATAAATCACATCTTCTCGCGTTTTGGACTACCCCAAATGATTGAGTCAGACCGAGGTAGTCACTTCACCAGCAAAGTGATGACAAAGATGTGGGAGATACTAGGTGTAAAAATTAAACTACACATTGCATACCGACAGCCTCTAGTGGTAGAGTTGGGAAGTACAATAAAACCATTGTGAGCATAAAATAGTTTGTGGAAGACTCTGGGCCAAGTTGGGATATTCGATTACCCCTTGTCCAGATGGCCATCAGATGTACCACTTCTTCTGCAACTAAAATGTCTCCATTTGACCATTTGAGCTAACGACTGGATGAAGGATGGTGCTACCCCAGCATCTGCTCCATAGAACCCAAGAGCAGACATTGATAAATGCCTCCACAACTCTTGAGTATGTTGAGAATACACCTTCAACATGCTTTTGCATTTGCTCAGCGGAATCTAGAAAGATCTGCAGCCAGTATGAAGACCCACTATGGCCTTAAGACAACCAAAAAGGAATATCAAGTAGGAGACAGGGTCTACTTGTAAAATCTCCAACGGAACTAAGCCAAGGAGTGCAAATATTTTCCCAGCTGGCGGGGACCTTTTGAAATTGTGAAAATATCACCAGTTGCCTACACAATCGCATCTCCAAGGGCGATTGGACAGGAGAAGACAAGTGGGTCTACGTCAACTAGCGAAAGAGTTGCCATCCCAGGCATACTTTGCGGCAAATAGAAGAGCCTATAGAAAACCCAGAGGGAGAGAATGAGGAAACCTAGGAAAATTTGAAATTGACACTAAGTACATGCATGCAATATTGTAAATTGTCACTGAATGCACATGTATTGGCGGGCAGTAGTGTAAAAATGTACATAACTGGTTTATGTTCTCTTTTCTGTTATTGGTACTAAGTGTACATAATCACCAAAGAGGACCTCCTCAGGGTCCCGGGAGGAAAAACCAAAGAGATCCGGAGTGTCGCTCCACACATCAGAAAAGAAAGCGTGAGAGAAGATGGGGGTATCATTCCAATTCCATCCAGAGCCGGCGAGGAGAGCATGTCGCATCATTTGGTTAGGGAAGATGAACTACACCTGAAGAAACCTGTGTCCTTTATGAGAAGAAAGACAAATCCCACGTGCCCGACTTCCCTACAACTGGAAGTCTAGCAGAAGTCGGGGTGGGGGGCTTCTGTGGGATATTTTGACCCATTTCAATGTGCCCCACTGCATCACTTTACAAATGGGGAAAGAAACAGCCAAATATGGAGGCGCTAACCTCTGGGTGCACAAACATCTGCAAAACTGCATTTCGGTCATAACCACAAAAGGCTGCACACCCTGCCACACATAGTCAAGGAGAGGTGAAAACAGAGTTCTCACTGCAGGAGCATGCCAGTGGGTTCTGTTACATTCAATATGGAGCAAGGCAACAGAATTGTCCTGAAAATTGAAAATGCCTTTTAAAATGTAGCTTTGCAACCTTCAAAGTGCTGTTTTGGCACTAGATAGATTTATTTTCCAGTGAATCCTTGAGAGTAAAAGGATTACAGATCATCCAGTGTGGCTCAGAGTAGCCGGGCCTCATTGACTGACAGCAGCTAAGAAATGTATCTCATGAAAAACCAGCCCAACAACATTCGTTTTCAGTTCCATTGGAAAAATGTGGCTAAAATGGCAACATGTAACAATTTCAAGTGTGCAGGCAGAAACTCCAAACAAAAGCCTGGATACATATATCCAGACTGCAAAACAAATTCCAGCACTTAAGGAAAGAACTGGTGCTGAATGAAATGTGTGTGTTGCAGAGGAAAATTTGATTTGAAGGACTCAGTTTAAATGTGCTTTTTCAGGAAGAATGTGCAAAATCGCCTATTTAAAAGCATGTTTTGTTGAAATGTCTAATTCTGTCAGAAATGTCCTAGGATTTCTAAATGTCAAAACCCACCTATAAACTGTGTCATTTCATATGTTTAATGAAAGATGTAGGGAACTTAAAGTTAAAACCCAGTCCTGAGTTAATTAACTATTTAATTCTGATCTGACAGCCTCTGCCTGGGAATGGTTGACACCTCACTGCTGGCAGGAAATTACTAATTGCTGCTGGGAGGTTTTTGCATACTCATGACAGAGAACTCACCAGACTTGTGTCTGGGCCGCAGCAAAAGACAATGGCAGGCTTGAACACTCATCCCCACAGGGGAGGGGCAGGAAACCTCCCACTCAAGGATGCGGATGCCCACCCTGATCAAAGGAATTTGACAGCTGTTGCCAGTTGAAAGAAAAGTTTAAAAAAAACTGCTAAGGACTTTTGGTGGTTAAATGCCTATTTGTAATGAAGCTTGAAAGACTTTTAACTTTGATACAAGAAGGAGGATAAATCTCAAAGTTGGTAGTTGTAAATCTAATTTTATTCTCTTCCTTTGAAAATGTGATTGAAGTTATACAAAAACACTAATTGTGCAAAGACTAATAATGCTGCAAGCAAAATATTGTATACCCATGTTCGAGGAGTGATTGCACATATATGTACCGAGTGAGGAATTGTTAGGCCAAACCTTTATGATTAAAATTGACAGAATTCCACAGTAAGACAAAGCCAGGTCTCACTGACGTGGGAGTTGGATGTAAAGGTAACTCACAAAATATGTAATGTATGTGTCCGATTTTATTAGAGGGCATGGTTATAGAAATGTGTATTTGTGGGAAAGTTACATTTTGGTCCAAATAGCTGTGGGAGTTTCCCAAGTCACATCATAAAATATGACAGCCCTTTCTGGCTTCCAACCATAAAAAGGCAAGTGTCTTTGACCTATCACAGCATTGTGGGTGTGGGTTGTAAGTCTACCCCTACCATAAATTGAGTGATGTCACTTGGCATGATAAATAAGGCTACCTCACAACACACCAGGACACAGTGATTCATGACTCCATCCTGATTTCCATGTGACTCTCTGGTCCTGACGTTTTCATCCTGTTCCAGAATTCTTCATCTTGTCCTGGTTCCAAACTTCTTTGAAAAGCCTAGGCCTCAGCATTTGCTAAACTCTTTTCAGCTAGACCCAAATCCTGAACCATCCCAAACTTCAGGAAGCACATTTGATCCAGTCTAGCTTGCTACCATTCATGCTTGCCTTCTGAAAATCACCATCCCGCTGATCTACAGTGTTCAGTGACCAGAAGGGCCAATCCAATCCAATCCAGTCTGAGATGCCAGTCTAATTGACCAGAACCACCCAGTTGACCATCCCGCAAGAAGTGCCCTGCTGTCTGTAGACCCGATCTGTGATGACCAGAACCTGACGGTCCAATCTTAAATTACAGTGGACTGTAAGTATAAATGGGAATCAGAGTAAACCATAGCATATCTTGTTTTACCTTGTCCTATCCACATCTCTCAACCTATCCAATCTTTAACGTAAGGACCTTTAATATTGTCAGAACCGTTCTGGCAACCCGGTTTGTAATCCCTAGTGTTAGCGCTGATTATTTCTCATTTGTGTTACTAGACCATAAACCATTAGTGATTTGGATTAAATAAAGTAATTCCCATAAAAGAAAAATTGAGTATCCGCCATGTGAAGAGTTACAATCCGCCGTGCGTAACTGTAGAGATTGCAGGGTGGCATCCTTATTTTTCTTAGCATTAATATAGTTTAAATAAATCAAACTGTCCTATTTAAAACCGATTTGCCTCAAGTTTATAGCTAGAGACTTCATTTAAACTCTGACTTAAACCTAAGACCTTTAGCTACACCCCTACCCTAAAACCGCATCGAGAAACAGTGTCTTTGACCCGTTTATATTAAAAATGGCATAGTGAAATTTAGGCGGGAATTCACATTTTTGCAAAAGTTTTACACGTGTGTTTTCCCATTTGAAGTGTTTCCAAACATCCATTCTGACTTAAAGTGTGTACTGTGGCTCATATTATAGCTTATGTTTTTTAGGATCTTATTAGTGTTGCTCTCATAGGAAGGTATATCAATTTAAGGATTTTTGCACACTTTCCATTGTTTTCATAAGACATTTTCAACTGTCATTTTAAAAGTGGAAAAGTTCCAAACACGTTTTCTCTCTTGTTCGGGGAGGGAAAATTGCATTCAAATTCTATATACTGTTCTTCATTCCTAAATACCTGCAGCTTATTTACATCTGTGTAGAGTTGCTCCTTTGTGAATTGATAACTTTGCAGGGGAAATCTTAACCTAAGTGCTTTCTTTTCACAAGCCAAAACAGTTCTTTTCCCTTTATTTTCTCTTCTGTGTTGCTATAACTAAATTCAACTGCCTTACCTATTGTCTGATTTGTATTTGTCACCACATTGGTGATTGCTGCCCCATCTATATGTTTGATTTGAATTTTAAATAAATAAATAAATATTACCTTATAACCAGCCTGATTCCTGGTCGATTGTGACCTGGGGTTTTTTGAGAAGGGGTGTGATATGAGTGGTATA
Source organism: Ambystoma mexicanum (assembly GCF_040938575.1). Lineage (NCBI taxonomy): Eukaryota > Metazoa > Chordata > Amphibia > Caudata > Ambystomatidae > Ambystoma > Ambystoma mexicanum. The sequence goes on along the minus strand of NC_090930.1, from coordinate 1,230,030,141 downwards.
TCACTCAGAATATTGAACCTATAGACACAATAAATAAGTATTTAATTTGTGCATTGCATGCTAGGCTGAGACCCAGGTGTATTTTCTGATTGAAATCCTTAACACTGTCTCCAATAAAACATCATGTATGAGTATAGTGTAAGAAGAGAGATGTTCATGAAGATACATGAATCACTGTAACTTCCTTTATACCACCCGAGATGGTGGGAAGGACGAGGTGAACACTCTGACAGCTGTATATCAGCACTAAAGGGTTCTCAACAGGGATCATTTAGGGGTGAGTACTGAGAAGCTATGAATGGGCTCACTTAACATCCATGCTGTGGGAGGCAGGGGAGGGGGGAAAGGGAGCCAAAAGCGGGTAGAATAATGGGCACAGCAAACTTCCAGGTTAAAGTCAACAAAGTGTTCAGGTGCTAAATTGTTGCCCGGTCTTGTTTTCACCCTACAAGGCAAGGGACTGAATGTTTACAAACTTGACAAAGAGATGGGTGTGTGAGGTGGGAATTGAGCCATGGGTGGTGTTGAACGTTTCTGATTCTCTTGTTATGTTATTATGTTCACTATTATCCAGGATGCAACATATTGACAAAGAGGGCATGCACAAATTAGTGGTCAGGATAGGGAGAGGAAATCTTACACTCACCGATTGGGAATCTAAGACAGGCACATCTGACATAGTACAACATAGCCAAATAAACCAAGTGATCGGGTGGTCAATGGTGAATAAGGATCTAAAGATTATCTACCTTAATGTCAACAGCCTCACCAACTATGTCAAGCATCAAAAAAATCTTGCAGTATTTAAACTCCCAAAAAGCAGATATTGCCCTGGTGCAAGACATGCATCTTAAAAAATCTGAAGCAGATACATTGCACAGGAAATGGCAAGGTAGGATCTACCACAGCCACAGAGAGGGGGGGTTGGATCGGCCATTCTACTTCGGAGATCCTTGCTTACCAGGGCCACTAAGACCTGGATGGACAGCAACGGTAGGTTTGTGGCAATTAAGGTCCATGTTGAGGACATAAAACTAGTGGCAGGTCAATATATGTGCCCACCAACGGTAAGCATGCTTTCCTTTTGTTTCTGTATAGAACCCAGTCAGAGATGAGCAGACTGCAGGTGGTACTGCAAGGGGACTGGAACTTGCCATGTGGCCCTTTTATTGACAAATCAGACAGACATATTGAAGGAACAAAAGGGACAGAGGGATATTCAAGCAAGTACTGGCAGACCATAGGTGAGAGTACCCTTGGCGACTAGCTAATAAAACAGCATTGAATTATACATTTACCTCCTGCACCCATGACCCACAGACACATATTAACTATTTCAAGATGACAAGCAGGTTGTTTTTGAAAGTATCGAGGTATGATATCCTGCTGGGTAGCATGTCATTGCACTGTTGGCTATCCCTTAGTTTGGACATATTTCTAAAGTGGCAGGGTGCCAAAAAATAGATAATGATCACAAGCTTAATAAAGAATCTGAAGGATAAAAGCAAATTCTTAGATACCATCATAGAATATTTCACACTCAACGAAGGATATGTGAACTCCACTGGCACGTTAAGTGCAGCAAGGAAGGCCTACATCGTGAGTATTCTGATTCAGAAATGTTTGCAGAACAAATGAGAGGACAGAGAGAGAGTGACTTCTTTGTAAAGAGAGGTGGCAGAACCTAAGCAAATATGTTACTGACCCCAAGGACTTCATGTGAGAGTTTAGCAACCTCTATGAAACACTCTACCTGGCAGAACCCTGACTGATGGCCCAGCAGAGGAGGTCTTTATGGGCAGGTTGTCTCGCCCAGAACTCCAACGAATAGCACATTTTGGGCGGGCTGATCCTAATTGAGGTGGAGGGCTAAAGCATAACGAATATGAGCTGTGAGAAGACTCTTTGGAAAGATGGGTTACCTATCGAATTCTGTAAGGCAGGGGAAACCAAAATGTCAGAAGTAGTCATGTAAATGTCCGATGAGGCAGAGGAAAGAGGGGCGCTAAGAACAGAACTCAATGATGTGATACTTACTCTCATTCACAGCAACTAGCAGGGACACCCTGCTTTGTGGCAGTTACTACCCAATCTTCTTGATCAATACAGACATTGAAATATTGGCAAAGGTGCTGGCCACAAAACTTAAAAAGGTGATCGTGAAGCTAATCCATGAGACACAGTTGGGCTTTATCCTAGGCAGGTTGGTGAAAGACAATATGCAACTCCTTCCATACATAATCTGCAAGGAGAGAGACTGACAGGAAACAATGCTCTTCCTAGACAATGAGAAGTAATTCAACCGGTTGGAGTTGGTTTACCTGTTCCGAACCCTAGAAATGTTTGGTCACCAGTCATGGCGTTATAAGTAAAGTGAGACTCCTCTAAAATAAACAAAGTGCCAAAGTAGGATGAGGGAGCAGATGTCAGATTATTTCAACAGCAGCAGAGGGACTATAAAGGGTTTCCCTCTATCCCCCCTGCTCTTTGTGCTAGCTTTGCAACACCTTTCTCTCACCATATGACAGAACAGCAAGATAATGGCGATCTAATACCCTGTAGGAGAACAAAAGACCTTTTTACATTCAAATGACATTTTTCTGACACTAGCCAACCCTGACTCCTCGGTACTACAACCTATGGAGGTGATGCATGGCTTTTCCTCCTTCTCAGGGTACAAAATACTTTGGACAAATGTGAAGCCATGTCCCTAAATGACAGAAACCATGGGCACTGTTTTAAAGAAGCACAGCTACGTTGGGTTGACAGTCTCCTTAAACATTTAGATATTCATCTGAACAAGGACCTGGGGGGAATTAATCAGAGAAAACATGACAACAATCTTGGACAAGAGACAATTAGATTTCATCAAATGGTCTACTCTGAACACATCCATTTGGGGTAGGTTCCAGATGGTCAAAGTGGTAGTGATTACGCACCTGAATTCCATTTTTAGATTATTGCCCAGAAAGTACCATACATTCTCATGAGAAACGGGGGTAACCTGTGACCGAAGCTCAAAATTGAAAAACGTATGCCTCCTGAAACGTAGCTTTATTGTGGGTTCCTAATGTGCAGCTATATTATCTAGCCCCAAGCTTTTGCGGGTGGTGGTGCCCTTTAGAGAGCCAGGGGGCAGATCCACCTGGATGGTTTAGAAGATTGGCCAGAAATATGGTCTGGCATTACTGTTTAATGATGGCATGCAGGCTGGGAAGCACCCTATATTTTGGGGCTGATGTTGTGGCTTTGAAAGGAACTCATTTGTGATTGGAGCAAATAGCCACTGGTTCCTGGAAGTACCCTTTTGGAATAATTAGGCAATTTAGATTGCTAATAGTATGATTTGCTGGGGAGCTGGGATAACTCTTGGATAATGCAAGTCAAAGACATACTGGAGGGGCACTGCTTTCTGAACTTTGCTGAGACTTCTGAGAAGTACGGCCTGACGACCAAAGATACATGGAGAAACAGACAAGTAGTACACTCTCTATGTTAGGCCAAGAGGGTACATCAGGACTGTATAAACATTTCTCCTGTCTCCATGCTTATCAGTACCTGGAAGTGAGACAGAGTCTTAGTTAGAACACTCTATGCTATTTTTATAGAATCAGCATTCGCTGAATATAGTAAGGTGGGCATTATAGAGAGGTCGAAGAAGATGCTGGGGGAAGAGCTTTCAGATGAGGCTATGCATGTCATACTCAACAGATGTGGGTGGGGTGCCAGGAAAGTACAGCTCAAGTTAACACACTATAAAATACTCCATGGTTGGCATAGAACATCTGAAAAGCTTCAAACCTCTAGGCTGCCCCAGAACGCAGACAGCTGGAGATGCTAATTCTCTAGGGAGAGGGTATTTTACATATATTGTGGTTTTGCTCCAAGCTGCGAGGCTTCAGGGCAGAGACTCTCGAGAAAATACAGGACATGCTCGGTAGAATCGTACATGCAGAGCCCAAACTTTGCATATTGCATGATCCATATGAGCTCAGACACCTCCCTAACCTAGACCGAAGATGGCTTAACATTGCCCTACTTGTAACTAAGCAGATCATATTGAGACTGACAACCTGCCCACTAGCCAAGACTTGGAAGAAAAAGACGGTCAAAGCTGGGTCATAAGAGCGAATCATATACAGAGTCAAGACAGAGAGACCAATTTCTTCTCATACTGGGGGCTTTTTCTACAACTCACACAGGGGTGAACTGCAGACCATCAGAATAGTCCCCACACCAGACAGACCTGGATTGCTAGTTCTTCCAGCTCACAGTTAAAATGGTCTCATTCTGCTTCCTGGTCGCAGCAGATTCGAACAGCTGTGTCTTTTGTTTTGGTTCTTAAGGTTGTTTTTGGATGTTTTACTTTTAGTTTTCTCCCTCTGGGTTACGTTCCCACTTGTACCTCCCCCATCCAGGGGCCCTCCATTTAACATGGTTTAAACAAATCATGGGTATGCCATAGCAGAATAAATCACACTAGATCTGGTCTGCAAGTGAACCAGGCTAGAACAAATAAGCATAGACATGCACACACTTTTTAGGTGGATTGTGCTGATGTTAGGGCAAGCTAGGACGGCCCATTGACCACACCATAGACCAAGCACCATTCGGCTGGGAGAGATATGCAATAGCAGGATGGGCAAGGTTTATGGCCATGATCTCTCACATCAAATGTTTGTATAGCTGTATGTCTCTATGTTTCCATTGGGCTGAAACTATGTACCAAATGCATATGTGTATATGTGAATATTTTAATGTTTTTGAGGATGTTTACATAATGTTAAGGAATTTTGAATTGTCAATGATTTGAACGGTTGTAATGAATTACATTAAAACAATATTTCCCCCCAAAAAGTGTGGTCTGCTAACCAGATCCCCATTTCATTAAACTCTATGCCAATATCCTAGCGTACACCTCTGCCTTGCTGCATCAGTATCCTGGCCTCCAGTCCCTGCTCTTTAGTGTCACAGAGCAGGTTGAGTAGTCTCATGTGTCCTATATGACAGGTGCTGTTACTGCAAAATCACTGCAGTACAGAAGTTGCATTCAACTCAACAACTCCATTCCAAAATCATAATGATTATGCTTAACAATTGCCTGGTGACAGGATAATCTGAAAAAAGATATGTGACATATATAGTTTTTGGTATGGCAGCTGTTCGTTTACAAAATTATTAAAGCCACATCTAATTTGTAGCATACCATTGTCAAACCTTTGAGCTCAGAACAGCTATTAGAGGCTACATGGATTCCAGGCAGCCTGATCTTATGTATTCCGGTGATGAGGCAAAGGACAGGATGCCTGCCTCTGTTGACTTTCTGAGAGGATTAGTAACTAGTCCCTGGAAGGCCCAATGGCTCACACCAGGAGATCTGCTAGGAGCCTGGCTTCATAGGGGAAATTCCATATCAAAGACACCCCTCACAGAATCTGGTGGTACCACTGAGAGACTTTAAAGCTGCAGACTGGGAGTGGGGTCGAGGTAGGTCAGTCAGAGAGCATAAGTGGGCTTGAGGAAGGAATCCTTAATGATGGTTTACTGTGGTCTTTTCTTAAATTCCTGTCCCCTCCACTTCCCTGGATGGATGGATGGGTGGCGAGAAGGATAAAGGGATAATGTATCAAATGATGTGAAAAACGATGGGTGATGAAATGAAAAGGAAGGAGAGAGAGAGGTGAATGGTAGATGGAAATTAACGGAAAATGGAAGGATGCATGGATGAATGTATGAATGGAGGGATGATGGCACAGAGACAGTACTCTTAGAATTAAAGACTAACATTGCTAAAATCATAGACAGGGGTGGCCTGGAATTACTCTTCTCGACCTATCGGCCACTTTTGACTTGGTGAATCACGAGATGCTGGCAGATAGATTGGTATTGATTGGGAAATGCTTGAATAAAGTCACCAAATGCTTCAAAACCATTCTTGGGCCAAGGATGGCAAGAGTGGTTAAGGACAACTGTCAGTCACAGCAGGTCCCTCTGAACTGTGCGGTTCCACAGGGCTTGTGCCTGTCACCACTATTATTCATGTCTATTCCAGACCTTTATGTGATCTCCTGGATGGTCCAGGTGCGCAGTTTGCTAATTATATGGACACCACCCAGATTATCCTGGAGTTATCTGGGTCATATACCAAGGTTGTTTGTTACCTTAAGACATGGATGGCGAGGAACTTACTTGCCTTAAATGATGTTTATTTTTAAACGGAGATCCTTATTCTTGGTATGCATGCTAATTTTTATAATATGGACCCCCAATGTAACTTCTTTTTGATTGAAGGTACTAAAATTCTGGTTTTAGAATATGTAAAAACCCTCAGGGTATTTTTTCATTGCCAGCTAACCTTCAAGAAGCATGTTTCATATTCAAGCTCTTCTTTCGCATATATGACACATTTGTTATAGTAAATTCGCACCTATCTTTCTGAAAAAACAGGGCTTTAATTGCAGCTGCAACAATAAATATAAAACTAGATTACTGTAATAGCCTTTTGGTCAGCACTGCTCAGACAATAATTTATTAAAAAGCGTCAAGTCATTCAAAATGGAGCAGTCCGTTCAGTTTGTTGTGTGGTCCAACAGGCTTATATCTCCACGGCTTGTCAGAACTTTTATTGGCTTCCTTTATCCCAGAGAATCCAATTGAAGGCATCCACTATAGTATACAAATGTTTGGCTGGTGATGCCAATTCATATTTCTGTTCTCGAATTAAGAGAGTGCTGATTAGGCACACCTCGCGTTCAAACAAAGATGGTTTTCTGGCCCAACCTCGTATTTCGTTGAAGAGGATTGGAGGGTCGAGTTTTGATTCATGTCCCCCCCATTGCATGGAATGCCTTGCCGTGTTTTCTTAGATCTGTCTCTTCAGTTACACCATTTAAAAAGGGCTTGACAACATTTCTCTGTGACAAAGGAGCTGACTGAGGATGTGTGATGCCCATTTGATGCCCATGCCTTTATGTGTTTCTTGTAGTATGTCCTTGTGAACGCCCTGAGGCCCTAGGGCATGCTGGCACAAAATAATATATAAAATATAAAAAACTAGAATATAATAGAACTATAAATGTAAGGAAAAATTGATTAGTGGATGGATTGACGTAGCAATGAACAGACCAATGGATGTATGAATACATGGCTGGAAGGCTGAATGGATGGATAGATTGAGGGATGGACAGATGGACGGATGGATGGATGGATGGATGGATGGATGGATGGATGGATGGATGGATGGATGGATGGATGGATGGATGGATGGATGGATGGATGGATGGATGGATGGATGGATGGATGGATGGATGGATGGATGGATGGATGGATGGATGGATGGATGGATGGATGGATGGATGGATGGATGGATGGATGGATGGATGGATGGATGGATGGCCAGAGGAACAGATTAGTGGACGGATGGATTAATGGTTAGATTGATGTGTGAAAGTTTTTCATCTGGCAAGGCTCTAAAGCCCTGGCCATTTTGATATTCTTTTTTTATTATTATTAATGAAAAATGAGCCCGTAATCCATCCCAGAAAGAGTAGTCTGCTAACCAGACCCACATTCAATAAAACTCCATGCCAAAAGCATAGTTTACCCCTATGCCCTGTTGCATCAGTCTTCTGACCTTCAGCTCCTACACTCCAGTATCAGAGAGAAAGTTAAGAGTTCACAGGTGCCCTATTTGACCTATGCTATGATATCAAAGTCACTGCCGTGCAGAGGCTGCATTTATGGTTACATCTCTGTTCCAAAATCATAATGATTATGCTAAACTATAACCAGGTGGTAGGATAATCTGCACAAATAAGACATATCTAGGTTTTGGTATGGAAGCCGATAGTACACAATAATATTAATGTGACATCTGATTTGTAGCATAACACTGTGAGTTTTGTGAGCTCAGACCAGCTATGAGTGCTGTGTGGATTTCAGGCAGCCTGATTGCCGGCATTCCAGTAAATGGGACAGAGGAAATTATGCCTGCCTCTGTTGACTCTCTGGGAGGATTTGTAACTCCTCCAGCCAGGCCCAGCATCTCAGAAAAGGAGATCTGCTGGGAAGCTAGCTTCACATAGATATTCACACCACCGAGCCACATTGAAGCTGCAGGCTGAAAGAGGGGTAGATATAGCTCTGTAAGAGGGCACGTGGGTTTTAGGAAGAATTGTTCTAGCTTGGTTTGCTGTGTCCTTTATATCTTCCAGTCCTCTCCACTTCCTATGGAACAAGTCACTCTCAGTATGACATCATGAATCAAGGGTAACTTGTCACAAATGCAGGGAATGGACTCCTTAACGCAGGGGTGCTTTCATCTAATCCCCTTTGTTCCTTTACCTATAAAAGAGGGGTCTCGCTCACCTTCTTTGATTCACTTGTATATCTTCATGTACATCAGGAAGAGATCATTTGGACCCTGTTGGGAGAGCATTCCTTTCAAAAGCCTTCTGCCAGAGATGGAGATGAGTGTTCCAAGGCAGATGCAACCTCTGGTCCCTATCCTCCCCAAGGCACTTTGGAAATTACTTTAGTGAATGGCTGTGCTACATGTAGTGGCATACCATGGGGGCTGTGGTGTTTTTGCACCTAATGCGTGACCAGTGTGTACCGGTCGTGATGTTTTGCCAACGTACCTTGGGCCACAAGGGAATTGAATGCAGTATACAGCCCATGGTGTCCTACAATTGGTATGTTGGCGAAGTTGTCATTTTTTGCCTGCTATGTTGAATGATTTGATCTTTTTGCAAAACGTACAGATCAACCATGCACGGCATGGGAAATGTCCTGTAAGCTGTCTAAGGTCCCTAATCGTAGTAGTTGACCTGTTGACTTTGGCGGTTGCATGCGCTAGCTGCTCTCTCAAGGTTTTCTGATGCTTAAAAGTGAACAAAGGAGGAGATTCATTAGGCAGATTGGGTTGCAGTAGAGGCCAGAACTTGCGATTCAGGCAGTCAACAGGGCCGGTTCGATGGTGCTGAGCTAATACCAGTATGCATAAGTACATTGGTTTGATATTGAGGGTCTGATTCACAGAACGTTTTCCTAAGGGATTGTACCATTATAAAACGCTTCTGTGAATCAGGCCCTGAAGCTTGAAGGTCGCGATTTGAAGGACAGCAAGTACAATCAACTTACAGGGGTGGCAGCGATGAAGTAGGTGGTGTATCGAAAGCAGTTGGTCCAAATGCACTGGCAAAAGTACTTCTTGGTGCCAGTGCCAGGACAGCTGGGGGAGGATGGTGCTACGCAAACCCCAGTAGAATGGGGCATCCATCTGCCTATCTGCACTCATCCGCCCATTGCACCTCCTCAACCAAAGGTGTCCTCCACTGCTCCAATCATTACCTCATCTCTGGTGGTGCCCCTGGAGCCCCCGTGCAGCACTGGACTCTTATCAAACTATACCCATAACTCATATGTCGATGGAAGTATGCTCGACGGGACGCAAAGGTTGTCAAGGAGCACAAAGGAATTTGGGGGTTCCTCTAGCATCCGCCACAGTGTTAAAACCCCCAGAGGGAGTGATCCATGGTCCTCTTCAAGCTAGTGTTGGTTGCTGCCGATTCATTGGTGGGGTGTTAAAGGGAGAACACATGGGAAAAAAATGCTTAAAAACGTTCACTTGTTAAAGCACTATCAGAGATTCTGGGGGTACATGATATGACGAGTAGCATTTTCAAGACTTGTCGCATCCTCTCAGACTCTATGTTTTGTGGTGGCTGCAGTGTTAGATTTGGTTTTATCAATCCGCATGTGAGGACTTCTCTGTGGAATTCCAAAGAAGTATTGGATGCAAAAGGGATCATGGTTTGTTTTGATGCTATTTTTATGAACTGTCACCGGCATGATGCATGGCTTGAGTTGACTTGGGCGGGGGGGTCCTGTTTAGATCTATTGCACCCTGCTCCTCATGCTTCTGGGATACGGGTACAGAACGTCGCGGCAAGTGGACTCCTTATGGATTGCTCTTGTGAAACTGTGGAAGAGGCCTTAAATGCCCCTACTGTGGTCATTTCTCGGGGCACTGTGGACTCCGTATAATGTTGCATGTAGGCGACCGCTCCTCTTGGGGTTTGATACTGACTCAGGCTATCGGGGGGGATGCTGGGCGAGGCTCAGCGTATGGCCATGTGTTTTAACAGCTGTTAATAGGAACTCCCATTACGGGGGCCCGGTTCCAGCGTAAGGGCAGCCCCCATATAGTCCCTCTTTGAATAACTCTAGGACCCACAGAGGATTTGATGAGATCACAGTACTTTCATGGAACATCAATGGGCTTGCAGGCAAAGCAATTGATCCTGATTGGTTAGCCTTGATCAATGATTACAAGGTGATATGCCTGCAGGAGACTTGGTCCCTCACCCAGGTGCACATGCCCAATTATCGGGTCTTAACCTCATTAGCAGTTAGATCAGTGAGGGGGCGCCCAAAGAGAGGTTTACTGATCTAGATCCATGGGAGCATTAGGGCATCATGCAATGCCTTAGACGTGGGTTCAACAGATTTACTCTGTGTGGAGTGCAATTTTGAGAATGGCCCCCTGGCTGTTTTTTTTTTCTTAATGTAATTTTGAAAAAAAAAACAGAGTGCCATCAACCGCCTGGAGTCAGCACTGAATAGGCTCTCTCTGCACATGGCTTCTTCCCCCAACTGCCAGCTGTTTGTATTAGGTGACTTCAAATGTCAACTGGAGGAACCAAGCCAGTTAATGTGGACCCATGCCGCTGAAGACGAACTATGGGGTGCCCCGTGGCCATCGATCCACCCGAGCATGCGCTCTTACCCTATGGCAGGCAGGGTCCAGTCGATCTTATCTGCTTATGGCCTGAGGGCATGCAATGGGAGATTCTCTGAAGATTCGCCGGCACATATAACCTTCCGCACGCAGACTAAGGGGAGCCGCATAGATTACATTCTTGCCCTTGCTTACCAGTGGGACAGATTGGCCTCTTTCAAAGTAATTGAGAGAGACGAGAGTGACCATGATTTTTTGGTAATGCCTTTTCTAACTGGAGCAATAAAATGGGCTCTGTTAACCCAAAATCCAGCACTGTTTGCCAGGTTTGAACGCATCATCGATGGCCTGATGCACCAACAGAGGTGTTTCTCGGCAGAATCTATGAAGCTCAGCTACCAGAGCTGGAGGGGTGTGCAGCGACACATCCCCCTCTATTAGCGGTTGATTTTTACAGACTAGTGACCGCAAGACTTACTCCCTTTGTTTTGAAAGGTCAGTCATTCCCATTCTATGATCACCCACAAATCTGTGGGCAGGTATGATCGTGATTGTCGAGAGGCCAAGTCCGCCTTGATTAAGACACTTAAGTCCAGGGCAATTATTCTACCAGGGTCATCAAAAAACGTAGGAAAGATTATAAAACTCTGCTTACTGGAAAAAAGAGGGAACAAGGTAAACACACATGGTTGGCCCTTCAAAGGGCTGCCGGTCAAATGACTCCAAAGAATTTTGGCTCTTAGTAAAAAAACACCTTAACACTGATCAATCAGGAGCTACAAATAATATCACCCTGGAAGCCTGGTACAATTACTTTGCTGAAATATATACTGAGGCCAGGTCTGACCAGGACAGTAGGGAGCTGACTGAGCAGGTGCGGCCATCTGTTTCTTCAATTAAAGTAGAGGGGGTTGTCCCATTTTCTACTGTTGAGGTCGTACAGGCTTCATATGATGCAAAAAAGGGCAAGGCCCCTGGCCAAGATTATATTCCTGACAGTCTTTTTAAAGATGAACCCATGCTTTGGGTACCTTTTTTAACACCATTTTTTCATGACATTTTTGCTAGTAATTAGCTACCAGACAGTTGGAGGGAGGCAACAATTATCCTTATATACAAGAAGGGTGACCGGGATGCCCCGAGCAACTACAGGGCGATATCGCTGATCTATTCACTGGAAAAACTCTACTCCAGGATGTTCTTGCATTGTCTGGAGGATTGGGTTGCCAGTGACGGTATTCTCTCTGAAATACAAGCGGGATTTAGAGCCGGGATTTCAACAGTAGACCAGGCTATGATGTTGGAACTCCTATGTCAGAAATATGTACTTCTCAATTCACAATGTCTAAATCTGGCATTTGTGGATCTGTAGGCAGCCTTTGACACAGTCCCGATTCTCTTTGGGCTGTGTTAGAGGGCTTCGATGTTCCAACCACCCTGGGTAACGCTATCAAGACTTTGTATTCTGGGAACACGGCACGGGTAAGCTTGGGGTCAGGAGAGTTAACCAATCCAGTATCGGTAGAGGTAGGGGTTCGGCAGGACCGTGCTTTGACCCCTCTGCTATTTCTATTGTACATCAACATTCTTGTACCTTGCTTTTTAGAAGCTGCGAAAGATGCCCTCACGTTTGCCAACAGAAAATGGAGCCTCCTGCTGTTTGCGGATGACACAGTCATGCTTTCAAAGACTCCTGTCATTCTGCAAACTCAATTGGATGTATTTCACAAACTTTGTTCTTGAAAGGGCCTAAAAATTAATTTTTCCAAAACAAAAATCATGCAGGTGGGTGGTGATGGAAAAAAAGCCCGAGCACGGTTAAACTTTATCTTGAACGACCAGCCCCTGGATTCTGTTGACTCATATGCATATTTGGGGCTGATCTTTTTGAACAATTTGAAATGGCAGGCCCAGATAGCAAAGTCATCACTTTCACACTTGTGCCAGTGTGGTATTATTAGTAAACTGGTGACCAGACTGGAGGGCAAGGCTCTTTCAGTGCCCCTAAGGATTTACCAGGCCCAGGCTATGCCATGGGATAACATATTGCGCTAAACTATGCGGTGCAAATGATTGTACTGCGTTCAATTTGCAGAAAATAAAGACTTGAAAGCATTGTTGGGCCTACCCTGCAGTGTGTCAACTACTCCTGTGGCATGTGAATTTGGACTTATCGAGATCCAATATGCCATTATGATTCACCCAGTGTTTTACTGGTGGCACATTCGGAACAACGGATCTTTGGCCCTGTTCAGTGAGGGTTTGGAGGAGGTTCTTGCGATGCTAGGTGGCAGGAAGCTTCCTTGGTTTAAGCATGTAAGAACTATGCTTTTTAACATTGGATTGGGGGATCTTTGGAATAATCCTAAAAGGTTTGGTTGTGCCTATAAGGAGTACTTAAGAACAATTTTAGAGAATGGGCGTGGTGTAAAATGATTGACAACGTCCTAAAGGGGAAAAAGTGTGGGCTTACCTGCTGCTTAAGGATGTCTGGGGGTCGGAGGTATATCTGGACCTCCAGATGTCAGCAAAATTAAAATCTTGGTTTGCCAAGTTCTGTTTAGTCATACTCCCATTGGCCCATGAGTCCTCCAAGTGAAAAAGTGGACTTTGTTCCTCACCGGCATATCCCCTCTGTCTGCGAGGGCGTGAGGATGAGACGCATCTTTCCTTTTTTTGCAAGTCCCACTCCTTGGCAAGGAGGCGTTGGTTAGCTCTGATTTGGAGTGACCTGATGCACTTCCCAAATCCGTTAGCCTTCCATGTATTGAAACGCTGTACTCTCCCCGAACATGTGTTGTTTGTCTTAAAATTCCTAAGAGCTGCATTCGGGAATAGAATGCTGCGGTCTATTATGCGTGAAAAAATAGGAAAACACTAGTCTGAGTGGGTCGTATGTAAGCAGTCAGTAGTTTTACTATTGTATGTTCTTTTAACCATATTTTTTAAATCTTTGAATAAGAATAATGTGGATATTTACACATTATTGTGTTTTATGCATCGTTTTGTAAATTGTACTTTGATGGTGGCTTGTCTTCCGAATAAAGTTATACTACTATCCTAATAATACTTCTTGGTTCGAGTCGAGGCAGCGACATGCTTCAGAAGCCACAGTTTGGCAGCGAATGGAGTCGAGCAGGCAAACAGCTATTCGAAGAACAATGAACACTGTTAGAGAGAATTCTCAGTATGTGCTAATTTCCCTTACCTTTTGAGACCCCCAGCAACTTTGCTGGATTTCTAGGATTTGATTTTTTTACCTGGGAAGAGTGTGAGCCTTTTTTCACATTCTTCCATGTATTTTGATGTGTGTTTTACTTTTGTGTTCTTTTTGTTATGGAGTTTTAAAACAACTCCAGATGCATCATCTTTTTCTGTGTGTCACAAATCACCTTTGTGCAGTGGCACAGGGATGTCTTTCAGACTTCCCAAGGTTTAAATACCTTCTCTGGGACTGACTACTGTCTCCCAGAGCATGTAAAGTTAAATTGACTTTACTAGTCTCTTTAAATGTACTGACCTAGCACACACTATCTTATTATAGAGTGCAGGAGGGGTTGACTAGTTTCCACTGATTCAAAACACTCATGTAACAGTCAAATGTTACCTTTTCCTACTTTATATGGCTGGTGGCAGTGGTTTAGATCAACTACCATGAGTGAGTGTCTGGGGTGGACAGGATGTGAGGGAGGTGCCCGAAACTCCCTGTGCTTAGTCTCCTAGGAGACCTGAATGTACTCTGGCGTGATTGGCCAGCTGGCTGTCCGGCAAGGACAGCCACCCTGCTGTGTGAGTGACAGACAGGCTGGAATGAATGGGGGAAAACTGTTTAAAAGCAGGTGTCTGGGACTTGGAAAGCAGAGTCGACCACTGGAACGAAAGAACCGAAGACAAGCTGAAGGAAGTGGACTGCTGCAACTCCTGAACGACTGGTGAAGTCCTGTTGCAGCTCTGAATTGCCTGAAACTCCATCGACAGAGAAGCCATTCAAAGTTAACTTCTTCCCTTGAGTTCGGTGGGAACAACCAACTCGCAAACCACCGGGACACCATCCCCATCTGGTCGAATTTTCATCAGAGTGCTGTTGAAAAACGGATAGCCAGAGGGAAGGAAACCAGCTTTTGACTTTAAGGCACTCACACCTTAAACCGACATCTTGCTACAACTTTTGGCCTCATCCCTGGGCAGTGCAGGAACCTCCTGCCATCCTCCTTCTTGTCCCCACGACTGAAGCACAGGAACAGCGAGATCTGCTTGGACTGCCAGGAACAACTGCCTCAGCTACAGCTCTTCTTCATTGACAAGGTACTGCACAAACGCGGTCCGGAAATCTTTTCGGCCATCCAGAAAGTGCGTGAAACTTTCCTCAACTACGAAGGCTTGTCCTTCTTTTAACTTTCGTCAAACTTTTCACCTAGCCAAAATTCTTCTAATATCCGTGGCAAAGACTTAACCGTTATCTACCAGCACTGTGCTATCCTATACAACAACTCTGAACCATTGACTTTGGCCCTGTCCTATTGAGAGGAATTACTGCATTATATTTAACTTAAACCCTGTGCCCTGCCTATGAATGTATTTTGGCTGTCTATTCGTATACCCTTGTCTTTGTCCCCCTTTATGAAGTATCTGAAGTGCCATTTTGCTCCCATTTCAGTGGAGCTTAACTTGCTCATTTGCTTACCGGATGTGTATTTGCGGTTTATTAGTGTGTGATATTGAGCTGCTTATGCTAGTGTAATGTTTTCTAACTGGCTGAGTAAATAAATGTATACTCTTTTACCAAGAAACCTTGAGTAAGTGTATATTTGAATCACTATATGTGTTGGTCCTTTGTGCAACTTGTTCTACTGCTCACTTAAACCATTGAGATAAGTCTGGCTGCTCAGCCATCACTACCACTTTACTGTGTAGTACAGGCTTGTACCAAAGGTGAAATTGTGCTAACATTTGTATCCTTAATTGCATGTAGTGTTCCCAAAGGGTATTGCATGTGATTCTGCCTAACAAACACTGAAGACAGTGTTGAAGCATCCTGGTGGTTTGCTCGGCGCTGAACACACTCAGATTCTGGCTTCCAACAGTGGGTCGACATCGGGTGGGAAGACATGGTCAAGTCCATGTTATGGCACCTAGTACATGTGTATTTTGACTATTCTGTTTGTGTAATTATGTTGAGAAAAGCTGTTGAAAAATGATGCATGTTCTGAAGGAATTGAAACAAGGTTAAGGAGCTACAGGGACTATCTAGGGAAGTGGTTGGTACCAATCTGAAGATAGACAAAAATAATTGAAAAGTAGAGGTTTGAGTGGCGGTTGTTGGAGTGTGCTCATATTTGTTGTTTTAAAAGTATTGAAAAACTGGTGAAAGTATTTGATAAACTCTGGTAAGTATTGACAGTCAATTGAGACTCGTCACAATGGGAGACACTCCTCTGATGCATTTATGTAAGACATTGCTAAAACACATGCCCAAGCTTAAACAGTATAGTGCGGAATGGGTGAAAGGCACAGGAGATAAGAAGTCTCATTCCGTGACCACAAGGTGGATCACTGTCAAAAGCAGTATTGCAACACATGACCACAAACTTGTACGCTGCATACACGTGGAAGACATTGGAGAAAAGATTAGTGATCCTAGAGCTTTGGAAGATGTACCAGAAGAAGGGGAAGATCCTCTGCCTGAAGAGTGGATGTTTAATCAGTGTAAGGAGGAAGGTGTTGAGCCCTCAGCTCCCCTTACCTTGCCTGTAGTGAAAGGCGCTAGTACCGAAGAAGTAGGGGTGTACTGAAAGCTGCAATGGGGTATATCAATCTGATATATGAACCGCCTGCTGAAAGCAGTGAAGATAGTCCAGAGGAGAGTAAGAGAAAAGAGGAGATCTTGTAACGCTCACCTGGTATCCACGGGAGGTCACTCAGCCTGTTCTGACCTCTTACAACCTCAAACCCTTCCCTGGAGTCTACTCAACTGGAGACTGGGCCTGAAACACAGGATTGGTAGAGTGTAACTCCCTATTGTCTCTGTGTGCTTGAACCCCTTCTTTCCCGGGGTCCAACCCTTCCCTTTGATCCACAGCTCACCTTGTTTTCTTGGAAAGTGTGCTCTCCATCCTGCTTTCAGCACAGGGGCGCGTTGATTGATGCAGGCTCGTTGCTCCCTAGTTTCTTCACTGGCAAGAGTCCAACAGATAAGTATAATGAGTCTTTTGAACAGTTCTCTAACTGGTTCCTTTCCTTCCTTAGATGATGGCCGGTGTCACGGGATGGCGATGTGCTGCTGAGATGAGTAGCGCTGAAGGTGAGTGAGAGTGCGATGCGCGATGCGACCCTTTCGTATTTGTATTGAACTGAGTTCTTTTTCTGTGTCTTTTAGTTGGCGCGACGTTTTCAGCGTGGATGCCGGTTATGAAGAAGAAATGCAATGAGTAAGCGCAGTATGCAGCGCCTCTAGATGTTTCCCCGCTAACCTGGAGTGTCTTTTCCCTCTTGCAGATGGATGAGAAGTTCCGGTGACAGAGTTCCCCCAGAACGGCTGGGATTCAGGTAAGCGTTTGAAGCTCGTACAGTCTTTAAAAATAAGTGAAGATTTGCTGAATGCTTACTAATGCCTTTTTTCTGTTAGTTTTGCTTTTCCTTAGGAAGCGGCGTGCCGAGATGGGAATGACACCGCCAAAGATGCCCGCAGAACAGAAGAAGCGATGAATGATGGGCAGAAGCGCCGCAAGGTAATGCTGTTCCTAACGGTGTTCTTGTTCTTACAGGAGCTGAGCGCAGAAGAAAGATGCAGGCCTACTGGAGACCGATCCGAACATAGTGAGTGTCATGCTGCAGGTGCAGAAAACGCAAAGCGTGTTTCTCAGCCTGGGCATGGCTTAAATAGTCTCTGGGTATCCCAGGTGTCTCTCTGCTGAACCACACCCAAAAGACTAGACTACACATGCAGTTCTGGGAACCGAAATATGTGCTGGCATCCATCTTGTCCCCATCAAAGCACTACAAGTCCAATCCCCAATGTTATCCTATGGGAGTGAATGAGTCTGGTGCCACAAGCGCCAAGTCAGACTCCAAGTGGATCTTTGGAGGGATGGAGAGGCCCTTGAGGGCCATGTAGGTGATCGTGGTCTGGCTCCAGCCTGACATCTTGGAGGGCTGGGTACATGAGGGGCAGGAATCATGACAGATCTTTAATATCTTTCAGAATAAATAAGAAAAGAGTGAGAGATTGAACACATCGTCGGAATAAGAAAGAGAGATTAAGAGATGGAAAGGGGAGAAGGATAAAGCTGACGAGGTAACACTCATGCCGAACAAATGGATGAGAGGACAGATAATACTCAAGCTAGATGGGAAAATCATTGAGGAAGTAAGGCAAAGAAAAGATAAGGATGAACAGGATAGAAAAGACAGAGAATGAGAAAAGAGGTTGAAGGAAGATGAACATAAGAGAAAGAGCAAGGAGTTATGAAAACCGATGTATCAGGAAAAGCAAGAGAAAAAAGAGAAGAAAGTATGACAGCAGGCAGAGAACAATGGAAGATAGGGATAGAAACGAAGAGAGAGGAAGAAGAAGCACAGAATTTAAGGAACAAGAGAATACAGTGATGAAGCGAATAGGAAGAAAGGAGAGCAGGAGTAAGGAGAAAAGAACGAAGACAACAGGAGGAGAGAATTAGAAGGGAGGCGAGAAAGTAAAGAGAATTAGATGAATAATTAAAACACAGTAGGAGTCAGTGGGATCTTGATACTGCGTCATTTGAAAGGAGCCAGTAGGGCCAAGCCCAGCAATATGATGGGACACAATAGAAGAGTCCCTTCCATTAAAAGGAGCAATGTCAGGGGCATCTCGAGTAGTATTAGAAGGACAAAACTTTGATATAGGATGTATCTGAGACAGGATTGATAAGGCCTTTCAAGATTTAAAGGGTAGTAGCAAATATGAAAGCCAGGAGAAGGGGGATCAAACCCTAGTATTTCAATCATGAGACAAAGGAGAACATCTGTTTAACCTTGAGCACAGAGCCTTATCCTTAAGCAGACTGAACTTAGATAAGGGTGAAATGGACAAGAGTCACACTAGTTGGGGACTAGACATGTCAGATGAGGAGAGAGAATCCTTTCTTGGGGAAGAGGGAGGAAGTGCATCTGCCCCAAAGGGAAGCCTGCAGATGGATAAGGAAGTAAGATGGTCTGATCTAGAGCAACCTAGGGATAGGACAACAGGTCCCAATGCATATCCAGAACGTCCCAGAGGACGATCGTGTAGTGAGAAGGGAGAATCATCACCATACGTGAGCAGGTTAAGGTTGCTACCAGTAAGAAGACGGACAGGGACAATGGTCCCTCCCATGAACATGCAGACAACGGGAGACAACTGTGGGTTAGGGTTTACGCAGTTTCCCTTATTGGAAAAAGGGGGAGCGCGATCACAGTATATTCCATGGACACAGATGGATAAGGATAATTGAAGGTGCAAACTCCCAAGTTTGACGTCAGGTGCGGGAGAATGGATATATGAATTAGAGAAAATGACAGGAGGAAATACATTGGCCATAGGGGACATTAAGAGTCTTTTGGCAGCTATTCTTGGGAGAGAGAGCTGATGACATATGGAAAAGAGCAGGCTATTCAAGTGTGATGGAACAAACTACAGCGCACGATGGAGCGCTGTTTAATAATTGCAGAGCAGATGTTTGGAGGGCTCTCAGGGTGCAGTATCCTGACACATCAGACATCGGTGCAACCATAACACGTAAGATTAAGGAAGATAAAGACCCTATTGCTTACATTTAGGATATACAAGAGTGTTGGCCACTTGAAACAAGGGAACCATGTGAAACATCAGTGGCATTATTTTACCACAATCTATCTCATGGGCTGGCCTAGCAGATACAGAGGCAAATAAAGAAACAAGTGGGAATGGAGGCAAAGCCATGGGCTGAAATACAGCTGATGATAGTGCATCACTGTCGGTTTTTACAGGAGAAAAACAAGAAGAAAGATGAGGCTAGGAAAATTGAGGAAGCCAAGTTAGTTCAGAAGAAATTGTCAAAATTTGCCATGGAAGGGGCAGTATTGACAAGCAGAGATGGATTGGGAATGCAGCAAGCAGTGGGTGCATTGCTGGCAAATAATCAGCGCTTGATGGACCTAAGAGGTAATGGGTTCATGCCACGAGGCAGAGGTATGTGCTATAGAGGAAGGGGCGGATTCCAAAATGATCAAGGTGGGTTTCAAAATGTACAGAATGAGAATCACATTTGCAAGGAGGATTCAACCAAGGGAGACTAGTCAGGCAGGCTCCTCCTTTATGTTGTACTTATGGGATGACAGGGCACATTGCACGCCTATATGGGAATGTACAGAATGGACAATTCTCAAGATCTGGGACAGCGTATCCTCCACCATATAGCACACAAAGTACGGAAGAGTTTACCCAAGATCAGACAGTGTATCAGACACAAATGCTGCGAGTGCAGCAGGTCCAGCAACCACAGCAAGTGCAAATGAATCCACTGCAAGGGCAGTCGCAATGCATCCTCATGCAGACACAACAGTATGCAAACACGAGACAACTAGTGATACCCAGAATAGGAGGTGCCACTGTAGTGGGAGGTAATCCTATCACAGGTACAGGGGTATGCATGTATCCACAATAGTATAGCTCACAGGGCGACTTGATGTGTTCAATACTAGCAGTGACACCAGACCCCCAAGATGAACCAAGAGTTTATGTGATGATAGGAGGCAAATCTTTTTCTTTTTTAGTAGATACAGGGGCTACTCATTCGTATATACGAGAAAGAAAATGTCCAATGTCGGGAATTGCCATGAATGCTCAAGTGTTCTCTGGAGCTACGAGTCGAGTTCCTTTTACTGATGAGTTACCAGTCTCTATAGGAGAGTGTGACATGTCTGTTCCATTGTTGTATTCACGACAAACATGAGTTAACATTTTTTTAATGACAAAGCTTAACATGACAACTTCATTTACTGACAAAGAAATTGCATGTTCCACTCCTGGAATACAATACTTAAATGTGGACAAATCTATTCTGGCATTCACAGGGCAAGTGGCTCTGCAAGGTGATCCAGTAGAGCCAGACGTTTTTTTCTTTATGGGGTGAGCATTCTACTGACAATGCTACCTGGTTTAGTGGGAAGAAATTGGTGGATACGTGATATATTTGTGTTCAGACCACAGCTACCTATGAATGAAGAGGAGGCACAGACTTTGCCTCTAGAGTCAGAAGCAGTCATAGTATGAAGGGGAATGGCGATGCTCGAAGGAACGGATGAAGAGTGTAGACCATGGAGTAGAGTAATAGCTCTCAAAGAAGGGTACAGGTCGACTGACATTACTGATGATGACATTTTTAGAGAAGACCCAATAGATGTCGAGGTAGTGTTATTTATGAGCATTACATACTGGATAAGAATAGAGAAGAGGGAAATCCCACAGCGAATAGCAATAATGGGGCATCGTCCAGCATTTTTTGAGGAAGACTTGCAAAAGGTGCCCACCCTCCTTTCGACTACAGGCCCTTATGACGTAGGATTTTTTAAAGGGAATAGAGGAAGTCAAAATAAAGATGTAGCCACGGGCATTTTTACCTCGATAAAGAGAGTACCTCATGTCTCTAGAGGCCCATGAGGGTATATTAAAGACCATTTCAGCAATGATGAAACAAGGTATTCTGGTGCCATCAGAATCATTGTGTAATGCCGTGGTGTATCCTATCAAAAAATCAAAGAGAGGTTTGTGGAGATTCTTAATAGACATGACACTGATTAACCAGATTGTAGAAGCACAGTTTACTTTAGCTCCTAACCCGGCAACTATATTATGCAGTATCCCAGTGGAAGCACAATATTTCACAGTGATTGGTTTGAAAAATGCATTTTTACACAATCCCATTGCACAAAGACTCACAAGACTTGACTTAATTTACATTCAGCCAAACTTGTCTGAAACATACTAGGTTACCTCAAGAGTAGTGTGAGTCTCCATCAATCTTTAGCAGAGTCCTACAGATGGATTTAGGCAATATTGATCTTAAGAGTGCAATGATACTGTACGTAGATGCATTTAAATTTGTAGCGCTACAGAGCATGAGTGCAAACAAGACTCGATCCAGTTGACTATCTTAGCAGATAAGGGATTCAATGTAGACACAGAGAAACTACAGTATTGTCAAGAAGAGGTGTTATATATAGGACAGTTTGTTACACGTGAGGGAAAGAAGGTGAACCTGAAAGGGCTGACACAATTATGAAAACCACACAACCCACACAGTGAAACAGATGCAACAATTTTTGGGACTATGCTGTTATGTTAGAGCCTGTGTATTTGACTACAGTTCATACAAAAGACCCCTTTTGCAGGCTTTAAAGAAAGCACAGGTGAATGAGGTTATAGTAGAATGGACTGAGGAGGTGGAGGAAGGGTTTGAGGAGTTGAAAAAGCAATTTTCACAACCCCTGTTTTAAAAATTCCCAAATATGCTGAGGAGTTTTTCTTATTCTCACACACAAATGGGTCAGTCATGACAGCAGTGTTACACAGAGGACTACATTAGGTTACAAACCTCTAGCGTATTACAGTGTAATTTTAGACCCAGTTATGAAAGGACACTTTCCTTGCAAACAGTCACAGGAAGCTGTCACGTTCACAATTGAGAAGTCTACAAGTATTGTTGTGGGCTGATCTATGACTCATGTACATTGATATCCCAGAGAGCTTCTTCCTATGAAGTAATGATTTCAAACCGAATGATCAAAATTGCCAGATGTAAAATCGTGAATCCTGCCACATTTGTAGCTTAGCCAGTAGCAGAGGGTGATCATGTGCATGATTGTGCTTATTATGTTGAGTTTTATGATGATGTACCATGTGTGAAAGAAAATGCTTTAACAGGGGGGTGCATTCTTTTTATTGATGGTTCTTCGAAAATTGATCCGACAAGTGGGGAAAGACATTCTGGCTCAGCTGGAGGAAGGTATAAATCAAATGGGAAAGGTCCGAGCTTTCCCTCCAAAACTGGGAGAAGTGAATATATCTAGGCTATGGTATGCGGACGATCTGATCCTGCTGGATCAAACGGCCATCGGACTCCAAAGACAGATTGCCAACCTATCAGCTTACATGGATCTCAATAACCTAAAGATCAACTCAAAGAAAACCAAAATCATCTCTTTCTGCAAAACCACTAAGGAATTAAAGACAGCACACTCATGGTATCTGAATAAGACTAAAATTGAATCAGTGAAAGAATTCAAATACCTTGGTGTCATGATCGATAATACTCTGAAAGACAACTCCCTTCTGAATTCGCTGTGGGAAAAAATCCACAGTCTCACAGCTCAAACTCGTGTTGTGGATACGAAATTCGGAAAATTCTTGTGGTCTCCAGCTCTCCAGTTTTATAAATCAAAGGTTATACCAGCACTAACCTACGGAATGGCAGCAAACCTGTCCCTGCCATCGGAAACTTGGACCAAGCTTGAAGGCTACCTTTGGAACTCACATCTAACGAAACCGCTCAGGATGAAGAAACTCGCTGGTATCGGCTAATTGCTGGAGACTCCCCCAGATGGTCCAGGATGACTGCTAAATTCTTGGACTTTGCCCTTAGAAGGGCCAACACTCCCGTCGCAAGTGTCCTCCAAGCGAACTTAGAATGAAGTGCCTTCAAGCCTGATAATGGCTCAGCACACGATACCAAAGTGGTGTCCCAAGTTGGAAGATTGACTTTTGTAAAAACCAAGTGGTTAACACAAAAAAAAAAATGGGAAATTTGAGGTTGTAGTGAGTATCAGGCTACCATCTCATTTTTCAGCACATGCAGCAGAATTAATAGCACTTATTGTCACGCTTGAGAAACATGAAGGACAGGAAGTGATGGTGTACAGTGGCTCCACCTATGTGACGTCAACCGTACACACAGGGCTAGCACGCTGGAAAAGGAGGGCCTACCTCCATGAGGATGGCACTCCATTGCAGCATGCATCTTTATTGGACAGGTTTTTTAAGGCACTACAGCTCCCAGCGGCCATAGCAATAGTTAAATGTGCAGCGCATACTAAACTAACTGATTTTATCTCTTGCAGGAAAAAAGCCGCAAATGTAGAAGCCAAAAGGGTTGCATATTCTTCAGATATGTCGAGTTTGATACTCCAAGTATAAGGGAGGGGGCAGCCATTACCATAATAATGCTAGAAGGGTTCAATCATTTGTCAAAAAACCAACTATGGAGATTCAAGGCAGTGTACCACATGAAAGAGCATTAATTATGGAAATAAAGGGGGTGTTCTTGATCCACTACAGAAGCATTATGGTGACAACATACCACTGGAAAGCCAATGATGCCAGTAGCATTATTAAAGATCACACTAGAGCAGCTGCATTATCCTGATCATGTAACAAGGGAGAGTCTTGCTGTAATGATTGCAGAAGACTGGTTTGTTCCAAATTTGTTAGAACACGTTGCATTCTTAGTAGTGAATTGCATCGCGTGTCAGAGTTTTATAGCTGGGCATGTACTAAGAACGATTAGAGGGGTAATACCTTGACAGTATGGTGATTTTCAGCATTTACATATTGATTATGTTGATATGCTGCAGGTGTGTAATGGATGGAGGTACCTGATAGTGGTGGTGTGTCCCGCCTCTAGGTGGATCAAGGCAGGTCTGTGTACATATCCGGACGCCACTTGCGCTGCAAAGTTTTTAGTACGTGAAGTCTTTCCAAGATGGGGTGCTTGTGAAGTGCTGAGATCCGATAACGGGCCACATTTTGTCAATGAAGTATTGTCATGAACCACCGGACGCGTCCCTTATGGACTTTGTGGTCCCTGACCCATAGGGGACTGAATTCAGCTGTACTCCCAACATGGCCGCTGAACACGAAAAGCTGTTTGCCAGACTCTGCGTTGTACGCTCTGTGTTCTACAAAGCAAACACGCCCCCACGGCCCTGCGCGTCTCAACGCTACCGCTTGCAGTAGTCAGACATGTGCTGCCGTAGTTCGTACAGCGAATTTCACTGATTCCTGGTTCCCGGTCCCCTAATATTCCTACTCCTTCTTCCTCCTCTTTTGTCCTCACCTAGTATTCCTGGATTTCCTTCGCACTCGTCTTCCGAGTGTGCTCTTCGCCTTTTCCTGGACTTTTTTCCAGAACATTCTGAACGCTCCTGGAGACGAGTCTCAAACCACACACTGGAAACTGAGGACCCACGCACAGGGTTATACAAGACCCGAACTGTGCAAAAGAAGACTTCTTCGAAGATCTCGAACAAACAACACAGACAGGTGAGAAGGGGGGAAACCTGTGACAAGTATTTGAACAGATAGGACTATTATTGAGTATTGAACAAAAGTTGTCTTCTGTTTATCACTGCAAGTGAACGGAATATGTGAGAGATACAATGGCCTCCTTAAAGAAAGGATTGTCAAAATCAAACTGACTTTGAAGAAGAGATGGCTATATTGCCTGCCCTCAGCAGCTCTATATGCCCTATGGAATCATTCGGACGACTACCTCACCCCACATGAACTACTAACAGGGAGGTGAACGAGAACACCTCTTACACCTCCATCAAGGATTAGAAGTGATGCCCAGAGTACTGCTAAACTGCTAGGTGATTAGCTGCATAATTATTTGACGTGTATGACCTCTAGCATCTCTCTCATTTCAGATCAACTCAAGCTTCACGGGGGTTGGTCTCAGAGCACAGATGAAGACTATTCAGCAACCGGATCATGTGAATTTTTATCAGTACCTTAATTATTTGTTGGTGACACTTTTCTGATAAAAAATGTCACCTAAAAGTGGCACGAGCCACAGTTTAATGGCCCCTTTTGCATTGAAAACATAACCCCCCCAGCAGTAAATGTCCAAGGCAGACGAGC